>NW_026860831.1:0-21925 GCF_026571515.1 Ruditapes philippinarum
CCCGATTGTGAAGAAAATTTGTAAAAAATACAGCTTTTGATTGCAACTTAAATATCAACGTTATGAAATATAAACAATGAACATCAGTCATCTTGAATATACGTTGTATTTAAAGTCATATCCGGTATTAAGTCCTTGTATTTTTTGTAAGCAACCAGAATCGCAACGACGATTTCGCCACTGATAAATGGATAAATGCCAAACAAGCAAAGTTATACAACATTTAGGTAAATGAGAGATAAGGTTTTTGTAATATAAAACTTACAACTCGTTTTAACACGTGGAACTTCTATATAAACTTCTCAATCTTTCACGGATGAACTTGTAAACAATGGCGATTGCGGTAAAATGACGTTAGGGCGAAAATAGGATTCAGAGTCAACTCGTCCTCTGGTCAACTCGTCCTCTGGTCAACTCGTCACCTTTTTGGTCAACTCGTCCCCTGGACAACTCGTCCTCTAGTCAACTCGTCCCGAACTCGTCCCTTATATTTTATTACTACTTGTTTTTCATATAGTTCATAAATCATTATAGACTGTTAAAATAATATATTATAAAATTACTGAATTGGACATATTTTGACGCTTTTCGTTTGCGAATATTTGGAGTTCCATCTTATAATAAGGATATATATGCATAATTCTGATTAAATTACATACAGAAAAAAAAAACAACACGAAGACGATCAATAGCAATAACATTTAATGTATAAAAACATGTTTTATATGCAAAGATAAAATATCATATCGTATGTCTTTTTTGTCAATATTATGTCATGCATGTATATATAGTCACTTTCACTTTCACACTTTCATTGTTTTTTTTTTCCATGCACATATTTCATTGTCTTTTTTTTGGACATCTTACGACTCTACTCTTGGGGCTTGTATAAGTTGCCGAATTCTCTCAAAAGTCCCGTTGATGATAACTCCCCATTCCTGTACTTATCCCACAGCTGGTGCGTCTGTCCCTGAAGAAAGGTGTACTTTTTCCGCTGGTAGCGGCGTAGTCTTCCTTCACTTATCAATTCCGAGTTCCTCACCGCTACCTGGGCCTCATCGTACAGCAGTTTTATCAAAAGGTAGAATGGAGGCGTTCCCCCAGCCCTCCCATTCAATCTTCTATACCATCCTATAAAATAATAGAAGTATATTACAATACCAATAAGATAGGCACAGGTCAACTATAAAATTAATAGATATATTTATCTCTTTAATGCGGCGATGTATGTGTCCATGAATGCATTTCTCAAATTCGCTACAATTTTGGCTAAGACATATTTTTTTATGTATGAGAAGTATGACTGCTACCATGTATACAGGCTATTTCAAATATCTAATATTGTCATAATATTTTAAAATGTGAATTTACCTTCAACATCGTTGTTTGTGCGGATGCTCAATCCAAACACCGACCAAGAATGGACTGGCCACATATCATTGTCGATCCAGGTCCGTCTAATGTAAGCTAGCAGTCCATCAAAACGGTCTGGAGCTAAGTCTGCCATAGACTTGAACACAGGACCAATGTGTTCTGCAGGAAGGAATGGCAGACACGAAGAATGGAAATCAATCATCTTAAAAATTTATCCATCAATGCGTAATTAATGCATGATAATATATATATAGAGCGGACATGTATTCTACATTCTGTTATCTAATATTTAAATGCAGCATTAACTAACACTTTTCATATATCAATTTTTCAAATAAAAATAATGTATAAGTGTTGTATATTTGATATCAAAAACTACCTTGAGGTTGTACGTGTATCCTCGTGAGTCCGTTAATATATCTTTACCCCTCTGTGAAGCACCTGTCAGTATTTCGTGTCGTCAGTCTTTAATCCATTCAGGGAGGCGGTAAAAATCAAAGAGTTGGACCTAATTTTAGTTTTAATTATCATTAAAACTCCGATTAATTAAACATTAATTGAATGTTTGTAAAGTTACCTGTCTTTGTAGTTTGACATCAAAGCTATGCACGTGCGCTTAGATAAAGATCATTAAAATTTAACGTAAAAAAGACGTAATTATTTTATTAATATTTCGATATCAATCAAATTCAGTATTAATTTTACATATTTTACATAAAAGAATTATTTAAAGACATTTTAAAGACAGAGATCGAAAGTAGGGGACGAGTTGACCATATTAGGGACGAGTTGACCAAAAGTAGGGGACGAGTTGACCAAAAAGGTGTCGAGTTGACCAGGGGACGAGTTGACCAGGGGACGAGTTGACCGGATTGCGAAAATAGTTCGTATTCATACGCATGCATTGTTTTTCTTAAATTTACACTTATGAAGCATTAGGCCCTATAAGCTTTAAAGTTAGCTGATCTGAAATCCGTATTCCATTACTTGCTAAATTTTTGAGTTCTATGACACTTAATTAACTTGTGACTACATGTAATTTGTACTATATTTATGCAAGTACTTTGGCTATGATCGACCGCTGGCGTAGTAATATTAAAATCGCGTAAAGCAAAAATATACATACAATTTTAAAAGACGATTGCTAAATTTAGTACAAAATTGGCCAGTCAATTTTAAAATAGATAGGGAACTATGATTTTTGAGTTACTGCGAAGTTTTGGAACTATTTTGCTTAGCGTAGGTAGCTGACTAATTGTGTTCACATCATAGTAAATCTGAATTTGTCGTTATTACATTGGGGGCGCATTGCGCATGCGCCCCCAAAAAATGATTTTACAACTTGAAACTTAAAACAGTGTCCGATTTGTGGCAAGGAAAAATAAGAAGAAGGGTGTAAGCTGGGCTACGGTAAATACTTTTGCTGCTTAGTTTATTTACAGCTTTTTATATATGTTAGTGTATTTCGAAACACACGTTCAACAGGACGTTTCGTCCCAAAACTAAATTGGCCCAAAGACATTTCAGCCTTTTTCTATGTTAAGTAGAGAGAAAAACAGGTACAATATTTCAATACAGAATAACCAGAGAAGAAATTCTACTTTTGTAAGTAAGAGTTAGATGATATTAACTTTTTCCAGCCTAAATCTTGCAGTAAAAATATCTTTTTCCGCTAACAAATGCGATTTCTCACCACAATTTTCCAGAAATGCCCTTTTTGTTGACATCAAACAACGATTTTAAAGCTTACCATATAATATACGACCAAATCCACTTAATTCTTTGAAGATCTATTATCTTAGCACCAAATAAAAAAGAAATACCCGTTTTGAACACATCGGTTAAGAAAATATTGACAATAGAACTGGCATTGGTGTAGTTTACTCATTGTACGGTTGCTTGCTAAATCTGAAAAACAATTCATCCGGTTGCTTGCGAGGTCACTGTACTGTTGCTTGCGAGCATATTGGCATTATATATCGTCTAGATAGTTTGAAAATTAACTTCTCAGCAATGTTTTAACACTAAAAATGTATTACTTTATTAAATTATGACATATTCAAGTTTCAGCAAGTAATTTTAAATAATTGACGGCAGGTTTGAACTATTTTGCCCTGATAAGGGTGTAAGTCTGCTTTGAACATTAATTTTCTTTACCCTATGTTAAAATAGTTGCAGAGATGGTTATAGAAACAAAAGCGACACCTTTTTAAAACTTCCAGTTTCTATACAGTTCTATGGATGACTCATTTGTTTTAAACGGGCTTGACGAAATCTTTCAAGAAAGTGAAGTTGAAACGACGGCCATGCCAGAGTATTAATGTGCAATCTGTGATTATTGCACCGACAAGAAAGGTAATTTAACGCGACACATATATGTACATTAAAGAAAGATGACAAAAAGCGGTTTACGTGTGAAATATGTGAGTTTAACACTGGGAAGAAATACAATCTAGAAAGACATATAAAGCTTCATGTTGATACAGACGAAAGTGCAAGTAAAACTACATTGATGTGCGATGTATGCGGAATGCAGTTCTTGTCTAAATTTGGAATGGCCTTGCACACAAAAAATGAGCATTTAAAACAATTCAAATATGAATGCCAGATTTGCAAGAAAGGATTTAACCAGTTGCTTCCATATAAGGGACACGTTACCTCGTATCATCGCATGTTAAACACACCAAACAGAAATGTGAGAAATGTAACCTGAATTTTCAACATAAAAGCAGTTTAGACCGCCATAAAAAGACTATACATGATGACGTCAAATATGATTGCGCCGAATGTGAGCAACACTTCACTAACAAAAGTCACCTCAAAGATCAATCTCCTACGCAGTGATCTCCCCTTATCAGTACAGAGATTACAATTCTGCCAAGGGAGGTAATCACTGTGAGGAGTTTGCTCAAAGATCACAAGAAAGTCGTTCACTGTGGCCGAAAGCTTCAATGTGATAAGTGTGTCAAGTTCTATAAATGGAGGCCAGGCCTTAATCATCATAAGAAAACTGCACACAATTGAAGAATTATTTTGATTTTCAAAGAGCATATAAAACATATAGCATCTCTTTACCGCCCACAGGCGCGGAGCTATTTGTGTTTACTATTTTTTTTGTCCATGGGCCCGGATTTTATCAATTTACCCTTTCGATTTACAGATAAAAATAAATTCGGATTTTATAACTCCTCTCGATTATTATATACTGGTTCCCCCATAAGTGATTTGCAGCATGTCATATTAATGAATGAGAACCGGAAAGCAGTTCTGCTGTACATGAATTCGAAAGCTATAAATAGCTATAAATGTTCTGATTTTTGACACTTAAGTTATAAATTTGTTATTTCCCCTTTTTAGTAGTACATGAAATTATAATTTGTTACATTTTGAATCACATTTACACAGCATATCAAGTATACTATTAGTGATTGAATTTGTCAGTATAATAAATATTTCAGGCATAAGACTTTAATAATTTTGCTTTTGATAATTATTCTTAATTTATATTTATGAAACTAAATGTTTAATAATAACATGTTGATATATTGGTTGTTTTGAAATAATTATCAACACTTTGTGCTTCAAAATTAACTCTTTAAGGGCATGCAAAATTAACTCTTTAAGGGCATGACTGATGACATATCCGGGGGTCCGTACTCAACAGCAAAAGCTGCATTTTGTGACCGTATGGGCGGATGGACCCTCAGATAGATAGATAGATAGATAGATAGATAGACAGAGAGAGGGAGAGAGAGAGAGAGGGAGAGAGAGAGAGAGAGAGAGAGAGAGAGAGAGAGAGATAACTTTAATCTGCAATTTGAACATGAGGTGTATTGTTGTTTTTTATGAATGGTTTTAAAGCAATTCAGCAAAAAAGTATATTGATCTCCCAATAAATCAATTAACAATAACTTTTTTATGTAGCTTTTATAAATTTGACTCGCACGAACATGATGTTAGTGAATTTCCACATACCTGCCTGAAATTCAGGTAACAGTCTTCTATCAGTATTGCAAGAAACCATTTTTTTTTTAATTTGACATGGAAAAAATGCATGTAATATTACTATATTATAATATTAGTCCCCTTGTTACTATTTGTATATTTGTTACAATTATATTAATAATAACGCAGTTTTGATATTTTATCATCTTATGTTACTGACTACAGTAGTGACACAAACAGAACACAGTACAGTCATGTCACATAACATTTACAAGTCTTGTAAGTCTTGTTTGTATTCAATGGAATTACTTTTCTTACCAGGTAGGCATCAGTGAAAGCATTTTTTTCAAATTAAATATCTGGCCCCTCTTTTTAATTATGGACAGTGCATAAGATAAGTATAATTATGCAAAAAAAGTTTACAAAACATTCGGAAAAGATCTACAATAGAACATAATCTGAATATAACATGACCTTTGCGTATGAATAATTTGGTAAGCTATCTGTAATTATTGCATTTTTTGCGCGGAGCTTCTCAATTGCTGCATTGCAGCAACATTTGTACTTGTAACCTTTGAAATGGGCCAACTGTTCAAGAATTGTGTTTTTAATTGTAACAAAACTTGTAGCTTGCTCCCAGGCAACCGTACAGTTTTTATTCAAGTCCTCATAAGCAACCGTACAGAGGGGTAGCAAGTAACCGTACAGTGAGGGAACATCAACAGTTGTTGCTAATTTATTGTCAATATCTTCGCAACCAAGACGTTTACAAATAACATAATTTTTTGGTGCTTAGAACATAATTCTCGATAGCATCAAAAAGATTTGTTCAAATATTAGGTTATCTTCGTTTGATGCAAACAATTTTGATTTTTTTCGGGAAATCTGAGTGAGAAACCGCATTTTGTCTGAAAATATATGTTTAAACATTAGAATATTGATTATGAATAATTTAGTTTATGTCAGTACCACACATATAAGTAAAAAAACTCCGATATTTATTTATTTTGACAAGTTTTACATGTTTTTTCAGCCTTGTCCTGCGTTTTACGATGTATATTTCGCTCGCAAGCGGAAGTCACTGTGGACGATGGAGTGTACGCTGTGCATTCATCTTTTCGCATTTTGGAGGCAAAGAAGCGACAACACATAGCGTAAATCAGCCACCATAAAAACACACCAAAATATCCGAACTTAACAGGTACCCTCAGTTTATTATGCTCAATAAGTGTCAAATATAATTATTATAATATGATCCTTGATGTGTTTAATGCATAGATCTCTGACCTGTCAAATTCTAATTATTAGATTAGTGGATACAATAAGAATTTCACCGCAACAAAAGAGCACATGTCAATGTTTGAGGTTAAATCTATTGTTATTCATATAAAAGATCAGAGTAGGAACCTATCAATTGATGTAATGTTTACATATTTTTGCATATTAATAAAGTATTCAAAAACAAAATTGCCTACGGACTGCGTACATGTTGGTGTTAGAAATAGAGTTCTCTTACCGACACGCGATAGTTTCATTTAGAAACACATATCTTACAGCAGTGTTCCATTTTTCTTAATAATCATTGTTAAATCTTACCATTGATTATTCTGTCAATTATAACAAAAGTATTTTTATATAAGAAAGAATACTTACGTTTCTCCTCTGTACGAGTAACAAATCCCTGGCTTTTTATTATATCAAAGCCAAAACAAAAAACGTTCTTTTTTATAAACTTCCTATTCAAATTTCGTTTTGTTTAAACCTTGTTTAAAAAGACAATTTATACTTACATAGATAATAATTTAATTGGCGTTGATACATGTGATATAAATACGAGTGATAATAAAATGGTCGGAACACCCAATATGACATTTACAAAAAAGACGAGGTTGATCAATGTAAAAAGATATAATGATAGCTATAATCAAGGTATTTGATAATTATCACAATTTTAAGGGGAAAAAACAAAAAAAAGGTTATAATTTAGAACTTATAACTACCTTGAATGTGGGAGTGATAAAAAACATAATTATAACAACTGTTAAAATAACATAGAGGATAATAGTTATCGGACATTTGACAGTTTAGATATATAATGTACACATATCTCTGTTTGAGTGCATCATTTATTTACATTTATTTTTATGGTGAAATGTAATCTTTTTTCAGACCAAATAAACAAATCATGTAAGCATACCAGACATATTTTGATATTGAACAAAGATGGTATTAATCATATCCCATAACATTCATATTGTGTAGAGGTGTTTCACTTTTCACTCTCGTTAAGTAATAAATCACTCGGTCAACAGGTTATGTAATCTTAAAAAAAAAGAGAAATCTTTCTAAAATATTTTTTCCTCCAGTTCATCCTTAATTAGACACATTTTGTCATAAAGAATTATACATGTAAAAAATTAATTAAGGGTCTTTATCCTTTCAGTGGCCAACCATTTCTCAAGCATTTTCGTAATGACCCCCACCTCCAAATATGTGGTCTGTCAACAAAATGAAAATGCGATTGCATAAAAGCACGGGATTGAAGGGAAGTTACGTTATGCACATTGTTCTATGGTGATATATGCCTGACAATAATAGTGATCCTGTTTATGTGTCTGTGCTCTCTTCCATTTTACTTTTCGAAAGAAAAACATTTCGACAGGAAAATTCACCTAACACACACACCTGCTCAGAAACATGTTGGTTTATTATGTTGTTGTTTTTTTTTTGTTTGTTGTTTTTTTGTGTGTTTTTTTTTTTTGCTTTAGAACTCCAAATAAATAAATCCGGAATCGACGGATTCCAAATCGTGCCACCTTTGTGAAAACGTTTTAAATATTACGCTATGGCCATTGAAAGGATATAAGGCGCATATACATTATGAATCTTAACAAACCACCATTAGGTGAAACGTCTATCGATTACAAGATACGTCATATTATAATACCTGTAAGACCCTAAAACTGGTGCTGAGAGACCTGTAAGAAAAATACTCCGTCGTTATAGGAAGGGAACTTAGTCATACAAAATCAGCCTTGATACACGTGACCTGATAAACTCATTTTCATTTTCGAAAAAAAAAAGATGACATAAAAATGTTATAAATAGAAACTCATATCACCTATGACGTACGACTTATATCAAAATCCGTGGTATAGGTCAGTATGCAGTACTACAATTTTAAAGTAATTATATAGATAACTGATAATTTAGGGAATCATTGTGTGGGTGTTTTATATTAAGGTAGACCATGGGTAATGGGCACCATAAGGAACTGTAAAATTGACAACATAGGACAGTTATATGTCTTCAAGGTTACCTGTATGCAAAATTTAAATAAAATTTACCGTGTGGTTTATGAGTTATGGATATATTTCTGAACTAAGACCTTGCCATTAGAAGGGCTTATTTTCAGAAATGAGGAAACTGTAAATAATCTGTAATATCATCATTATAAAAAATGTTTTTCTATTGCTCATTGTTAAGAAACAAATAATAACATTCAGGTAACACATTAAACAAGCAAAATGTTTGTTTCTAAACAAAATGTTCTTAATATGTATAAAAATGTTATCCTACCCCGCCCACTTTTAACACTAATTTTACCATTTCCCTATCTAAAATGCCTTGTTCAAAATATCCCTTAAATTTATCGAAATGAGGGTCTGTTTTCAAACTTTGCCTTAATTTTTTCAAAGGTATAATAGTTGATCATGTGAAATATAAAATACTTTTACCGTGTAGTTTTTATTTTATCGAACTTTGAAAACATCTGGTATCATATTTGCTATAAATTTTGGCATTATTTAACAAAAAAAATACCTAAAATAATTTTATAATTTAAATCAAACTTTTTTTCTTCCATAAGGGATCAGAGAGATACATAAAAAATGTTAAAAAGATAAAAAGAAAGAAAAAAAAAGTTGCCCCTTCTGGGGTTTGAACCAACGCCCCTCAATTTCAGTGTAGTTTACAAGCGATTCTAGCCTATTTGAATACTCTTCAAAGTGGAGGTAATGCATTACCCATGGAGAAGTCATCTTTCGTTATATTTGTACAGTATTGTGTTTATGGTACTGACAGATGAAGAAACTATCCAATATTTGCTAAAAAGTATCCAATATATCAAAATAATGGACAGCTACTTACTGTGTTTGCAGAAATGAATAATGTCTATAATGTCTCAGTGCGGAACATAATAAACAAAATCGTATTTAGCCGTTATTTTTACATCTGCCACAAAAGTGTTAACTTGAAATACTTAAAATATACATATTAAGTTGAACCAATAAATTTGAAAATTTTAAAAATTCATGTTTGATATTGTTTATATCATAGATATGTTCCAATAATTTATTTAATATTAGGGCTTTATTTCTTAAATTCTTACTAACACGTAATTCATTCAGGATGTGCCAACTGGAAGTGACCGTTTGTAAACAAGAAAACTTTAACATGGGTTTGTGTGATTTTACTCGGAGACATACTAAACAATCATGCTATTAAACAAACATGTCTTTCATTTAAATGTCATACAAGGAACATTGGAAAGATATAAGCAATATTAAATATCTCTTTTCTAAATTTGATCATGTGATTGTGTATTTTTACTTAGTATGTACAAGTATATGTTATACAGGAATTAACACAACGTTTCAGGTACAATGTTATTAACGAGGCCATCTTTTTCAGCAGGCCATCTTGTTCAGCGGACCGGAACATTTATAGCAATATCACTATTTGTTAAGCAGTTTATAGATGTTGTTATAGTAACAATGTTAATGCTGGACTTCATGGTATCACAATAGCATTCTGTGCTCTGGTGAGCTAAAAACAATAACTACTTACAAGGTCTTATAAATTTAGCTCTGTAGAACCTTATAACGGAAGTCAGTTATTGTTTACAAACTAATAAATTAGTTATACATTTGATATTGTAGTATCTACGGTAAGGAGAACCGCTTGCTTAACAAACATATGTTATTCTTTGTTCATTTTTTTCACACACTAAACTTAAACAGACAGACATACAAGTTTCTTTACTTTTCAGGGAGAAAATGTATATCTAAGAATCCGGTTGCATCTGCTCAGATGACTTTGGTTTTAAATAACAGAAGATACTTTAATGAACTCTGTGACGTCAGATAAACGGCCCACAAAAGAAAATAGACAGTGCAACGTGACTAAAATACTGTTCGTTGGTTGTTTTCAAGCATAACTCTACACATTTCTTGGCCATATTTCTTTTTTACTTTACAACATCAATGCATACAACAAGAGCAATATTCCACAATTACAGACTGTTAACTGGCTTTTGGCAAATATTGGAAGAATTTAAAAACAGTTCACAAGACAAAACGTTGGAATTTTTAACAGAAAAATCATAAATTCATATTGCAAATATATGAATTTTCATAGCTTTTGTGCTAGAAATTTAAAGGAAAAATGATTTATTAGTACAAGGGCTATACACAAAGGTTACGTTACTGGCTTCTTGCAGAAAACACTCAGGTAGTATTTAAATACAACAAGTAAAGACATGTTCAACAATTCATTGAAATATCTAATACTCTTTTTCAAATGGTATTGTGATCATGACCCCCTAAAAATACTCCTGCCAAACGAGTTCTTCATTTTTGTGTGGATCATCCAATTTTTCTTACAAAATTTATTTTGAAATAAATCGAAGAGCAGGAGTTCAGTAATATAAGAATGTTTAAAAAAAGTTTAGAAAGACCCTGAATTATTAGAATCTTAGAAATTCACAACTTATGGTTAACTAAGCACGTTTTAACAAATACCATGAACAATTTCCAAAACGAACAAATACTCCAATTATAATATCAAAATCATTTCAATGATTCATCCTTAAAAAAAAATTAATATTTCAATCAAAATACTTCAGGTTTTATCAATGTCCATTGCACTTTGTCCAAAATTAGAACTAGCTCTATTAGCAATTGGAAGCCCAACTGGAACTGGCTCAACATCTGCAATCAAACCTGAAATCAAAGAGGGATCAAAGTCTGGAACTTCTTTTACAAGAACCTCAGTTCCCATTTGAGCACTTGTATGTGGGGGTGAAGGAATTACAGCTTTTCCTTTAGGTGCATATTCTTCATCTGATATCATGATAACATCATCATCAATGTCATCTTCACTTGCGTTATAATCCTTGTCTTTTACATCATCCTCATCCACTTCTTCATTACTACTTATTAGATCTATTTCATCATCATTATCACTACTCTCTTCTTCATCTTCCGTTGTTGGAACTACTTTCATTGTTCTTTGAACACTCTGTGGTTTATTTTCTATCTTTTTAATGGAATTTTTATTGTTTGATTTACCAGCATTATCTTCATCCTCATCACCTCCATTATCATCACTCTCATTTTCATCACTACTTGACTCTTCATCATCACTGTCATCACTTTTATCATTATCATCTTCATCACCATCATTAGCATCATCACTTTCTTCATCACTGCTACTTCCACTCTCACTAGATGATGATGACGACGATGATGATGATGAAGAAGTTGTTGTTGAATTAGCCTTTGCCTCTTGTTCATCTGAAGCAGACGGGAAAGGAGCCTCACTTTCATCTTCAGATAAAGCAGACGACAAAACTTCATCCTGTGAGGTTTCATTATCTCCACTTGTTATACCACCTTCCTTGTTTGGTTTTAATTTTTTTACTGCCTGGAGTAAGCCCATTTTAATTTTTACAGTAGGTGCATTGGAATTCAAAGCTGGTGAAGCAGGTTTAGTCTTTTCAATATCATTCTTTTTCAAAGGGGAATCTAAAGAACTATCAGAAAGAACTATAACATCTGATTCATCTCCTTTCTCAGTGGATTGTTTCTCACTTGCAGGTATGTCATTATTTGACTGACTATTATCAGTACTTGCACATTCAATCGAAGGTTTAGCTGTACTTTTTTCCACCACTTTTTGCATGCTGTAACTTGCTCCCTGACTTTTCATAATATTGGCAAGACTGATCAAAGTTGGAGGTTTCACTGTTTTCGTAGACAGATCAACAGGCTCTGAAGGTGGTATAAAACTGGCTGGCACAGGAGATGATGCGCCAACGGGGGATTTAGAATCCTGGGCCTGAAAATAGAAAAAGAAATTGACTCTCTTCCATTCATAATAGGTCAGAACTTAAGATTTCTTTGTCTGGTTTTTATTGCCACACATGTTTGGCTCATATCTTGGCAGCCGGTTCACATAACCGGCTTTACAGAATAACTAACCATTAATTATCATTTTCTGTTCAAGTCACTGACAACTTATCCCACATGATTTATATATCAGTCTTGAGAAACAAATGACCATTAAACTCAATGTCCAAGATCAATTGTCACAGTGAAATTTTACTATGCCCAAGAATCAAACTTACAACCCCAAGTTAACAAAAGCTGTCCCTTTTGAGCTCAGCCAACAAACACTTATCATTATAATATAAAGAAGAAATATTCTTAAATATTTCAGTTCTTTGAGATTTCTATGGGGATTTTCAAAGAAAATTACATAATAAATGATGAACATATAGTTTTAACTTTCCTAGAATATATATGTAAAAATGAGAAAAGATTTTGTAAAATTTAAAGTGGCTGGCCTATAATGGGAACATTTTCATTGCCATGATAAAAGTGTTTCTAATGTTGATAAAAACAAGAAACAAGAGGGCCATGATGGCCCTGAAATCACTCACCTGTATATAGGCCCCCGGAGCGGGGCCAGTTTAAACCCCAGGGCTTTTATTTAAACAAACTTGGTAGACACCCATTAGAAGATGTTTCATGCTAAACATCTAAGGTCTAGCTGGTCAAGTTTTTTCTTTACACATATAGTTAAAAACAATGACACACCTGAGGCAGGGCCATTTTTGACCCAAGGGCTTTTATTTGAACAATATTTGTAGACACTTACTAGAAAATGTTTCATGCTTAATATCTAAACTCTAGCTATTCAGGTTTTTTCAAAGAAGATTTTTAAGTTTTTGCTATACACCTATAAGGAAAATCAATGTCACCGGGGCGGGGCCAATTTTGACCCCAGGGCTTTTATTTGAACAAACTTTGTAGACACTCACTAGAAGATGCTTCGTGCTTAATATCTAAACTCTAGCTATTTGAGTTTTTTCAAAGAAAATTTTTGAAGTTTTTGTTATACACATATAAGGAAAATGAATGTACCCCCGAGCGGGCCAATTTTGACCCCAGGGCTTTTATTACAACAAACTTGGTAGACACTCACTAGAAGATGTTTCAAGCTTAGTATCTAAGCTCTAGCTATTTGTTTTTTTTTTCAAAGAAGATTTTATAAGCTTTTGTTATACACATATAAGAAAAATCAATGACCCCCGACGCAGGGCCAATTTTGACCCCAGGGCTCTTTTTTTAACAAACTTGGTATACATCCATTAGAACATGTTTCATGCTAAATATCTTAGCTCTAGCTCTTTGAGTTCTTTTAAATAAGATTTTTTAAGGTTTTACTATATGCATATAGGGAAAATCAATGACCCCCCTGGGGTGGACCAATTTTGACCCTAGGGCTTTTATTTGAACAAACTTGGTAGACACGCACTAGAAGATGTTTCATGCTTAATATCTTAGCTCTAGGTCTTTCGGTTCTTTAAAAGAAGATTTTTTAAGTTTTCACTATATGCATATAGGGAAAATCAATGACCCCCCCGGGCGGGGCCAATTTTGTCCTGGGGCTTTTATTTGAACAAACTTGGTAGACATCCATTAGAGGATGTTTCATGCTAAATATCTTAGCTCTAGCTCTTTGGGTTCTTTTAAATAAGATTTTTTAAGGTTTTACTATATGCATATAGGGAAAATCAATGACCCCCCTGGGGTGGACCAATTTTGACCCTAGGGCTTTTATTTGAACAAACTTGGTAGACACGCACTAGAAGATGTTTCATGCCAAATATCTAAGCTCTAGCTCTTTGGATTTTTTAGAAGAAGATATTTAAAGTTTTTTCTTTTGGTTGCCATGGCAACCAGAGTTCTGCATGGAAGTAAATTCTTTGAACAATTTTCAAAGGTGACCACCAAAGGAACATTCATGTGAAGTTTGGATGAAATTGGCTTAGTGGTTTATGAGGAGATGTCATTTAAAGTTAAAGTTTACGGACGGACGCCGGACGGACAGTGATCACAAAAGCTCACCCTGTCACTTTGTGACAGGTGAGCTAAAAAGATGTTGATAAAAATCTACATATTAGTGATTTAATATTTTGTTCTAGAACAATTTATTATCTGCTATATAAATATAAGTCATATCAAATCATGTATCTAACACTTGCTAACAATATTCATATACAATTATTTTGTGGTTTGTTATGTCTGATACTTAATACTATTGACTTATATATTTATTGACCTACAGATCTTCTCTTATAGCCAATTTACTTTAATATTTAATTGTTTTCACATTAACCCTTACTATGCTAAATAGTTTAAATAGACTCATGTAACCTTTCAATCTAATTTTTATGGGATTTTTCAAAATATGTAGTGACTAAATAGCAAACAGTCTCCAGGACTTTACTATTCTAAAAATATGCTCAATTACAATTTGTTACCTGGAATCAAGTTTAATTTTTGTTAAAACCATGAAACCAGACTTAAATCACATGAATCAGTGTGCTTACCTTCTTGGATTTTTGTGCCAGTAGCTGTTTACAGTACCTAATAGCCTGATCAAGGAACATTTTCTGTGGTAAAGTCTGCAACACATATAAAAACCATTTTTCAATATTTAATTACATAACAAGGGACTCATACCTACAGCAGTGAGGGGCAAGTGGTATATTAAATTAACAAGAACTGTCGGAGGACAGTAACGCTCGACTATTCGAAAATTTGTCACAAGGGTGTTTCATTGAGTATAATAATGCTTACCTATATGAATACATAAAATTGTCCGAAAAGGTACAAACTCTTCAAGTTTCAATACATTCCCTTCAGTAGTTATGGAGATACAAGCTTACATGCAAAAACTTAACCAAGAATTCATGATTCGAAAAAGGGGCATAATTATGCAAAAAAGCAATCAGAGTAATGGGACTTGTACCAATCATCTTAGATAATCACAGAGACCAAGTGTGTGAAGTTTCAATCCATTCCCTAGTAGTAATGGAGATACCAGCTTACACGCAAAAACTTAACCAAGAATTTCTAAGTCGAAAAAGGGGCATAATTATGTTAAAAAGCAAATTAGAGTTATGGGACTTGTGCCAATCATCTTAGATAATCACAGAGAACAAGTGTGTGAAGTTTCATTCAATTCCCTTCAGTAGTTATGGAGATACCAGCTTACATGCAAAAACTTAACAAAGAATTTCTAAGTCGAACAAGAACTGTCGGAGGACAGTAACGCTCGACTATACTAAAATTTGTCACAAGGGTGTTTCATTGAGTATAATAATGCTTACCTATATGAATACATAAAATTGTACGAAAAGGTACAAACCCTTCAAGTTTCAATACAATCACAGAGAACAAGTGTGTGAAGTTTCAATCCATTCCCTTCAGTAGTTATGGAGATACCAGCTTACACACAAAAACTTAACCACAAATTTATGAATCGAAAAAGGGGAATAATTATGCGAAAAAGTAAATCAGAGTTATGGGACTTGTGCCAATCATCTTAAATAATCACAGAGACCAAGTGTGTGAAGTTTCAATCCATTCCCTTCAGTAGTTATGGAAATACCTGAGCTTACACGCAAAAACTTAACCAAGAATTTCTAAGTCGAACAAGTGGCATAATTATGTAATAAAAGCAAATCAGAGTTATGGGACTTGTGCCAACCATCTTAGATAATCACAGAGAACAAGTGTGTGAAGTTTCAATCCATTCCCTTCAGTAGTTATGGAGATACCAGCTTACATACAAAAACTTAACCAAGAATTTCTAAGTCGAAAAAGGGGCATAATTATGTAAAAAAGCAAATCAGAGTTATGGGACTTGTGCCAATCATCTAAGATAATCACAGAGAACAAGTGTGTGAAGTTTCAATCCATTCCCTTCAGTAGTTATGGAGATACCAGCTTTACATACAAAAACTTAACCAAGAATTCTAAAAGTCGAAAAAGGGGCATAATTATGTAAAAAGCAAATCAGAGTTTATGGGACTTGTGCCAATCATCTTAGATAATCACAGAGAACAAGTGTTTGAAGTTTCAATCCATTCCCTTCAGTAGTTATAGAGATATCCAGCTTACATACAAAAACTTAACCAAGAATTTCTAAGTCGAAAAAGGGGCATAATTATGTAAAAAAGCAAATAAGAGTTATGGGACTTGTGCCAATCATCTTAGATAATCACAGAGAACAAGCGTGTGAAGTTTCAATCCATTCCCTTCAGTAGTTATGGAGATACCAGCTTACATTCAAAAACTTAACCAAGAATTTCTAAGTCGAAAAAGGGGCATAATTATGTAAAAAAGCAAATCAGAGTTATGGGACTTGTGCCAGTCATCTTAGATAATCACAGAGAACAAGTGTGTGAAGTTTCAATCCATTCCCTTCAGTAGTTATGGAGATACCAGCTTACATACAAAAAACTTAACCACAGGGACGCCGACGCCGACGCCAACGCCGACGCCGACAAATGGGTGACTGCATTAGCTCGATTATTCTACGAATAGTCGAGCTAAAAAGGGGCATAATTATGTAAAAAAGCAAATCAGAGTTATGGGACTTGTGCCAATTATCTTAGATAATCACAGAAAACAAGTGTGTGAAGTTTCAATCCATTCCCTTCAGTAGTTATGGAGATACCAGCTTACACGCAAAAACTTAACCAAGAATTTCTAAGTCTAAAAAGGGGCACAATTATGTAAAAAAGCAAATCAGAGTTATGGGACTTGTGCTAATTATCTTATATAATCACAGAGAACAAGTGTGTGAAGTTTCAATCAATTCCCTTCAGTAGTTATGGAGATACCAGCTTACATACAAAAACTTAACCAAGAATTTCTAAGTCGAAAAAGGGGCATAATTATGTTAAAAAGCAAATTAGAGTTATGGGACTTGTGCCAATCATCTTAGATAATCACAGAGAACAAGTGTGTGAAGTTTCATTCAATTCCCTTCAGTAGTTAAGGAGATACCAGCTTACATACAAAAACTTAACCAAGAATTTCTAAGTTGAAAAAGGGGCATAATTATAAAAAAAAGCAAATCAGAGTTATGGGACTTGTGCCAATCATCTAAGATAATCACAAAGAACAAGTGTGTGAAGTTTCAATCCATTCCCTTCAGTAGTTAAGAAGATACCAGCTTACATACAAAAACTTAACCAAGAATTTCTAAGTCGAAAAAGGGGCATAATTATGAAAAAAAGCAAATCAGAGTTATGGGACTTGTGCCAATCATCTTAGATAATCACAGAGAACAAGTGTGTGAAGTTTCAATCCATTCCCTTCAGTAGTTATAGAGATACCAGCTTACATACAAAAACTTAACCACAGGGACGCCGACGCCGACAAATGGGTGACTGCATTAGCTCGATTATTCTGCGAATAGTCGAGCTAAAAAATCAAGTGTAATTTCTTTTTTGTGTAAATCTATAAGTTCAGCTAAAAAAGTCTCAGAAGCTCCATGCTTGACAATACATGTATTAAAATATACATTTGTGTATCAGAAAATAAAATGCATTTAGGTACTGCATCAAGAAACATGTGATATCTTTAACAAGCAGTCATAACTGGGTAGTAACAATATTTCATTAGAAAATAAGATAAATGAAAATTTAATCTAAAAATTGAGACCATTGTTATTTTCTTCATAATAGAAACATCTGTATGTATGTACCTCTAGCTTTCTAAGAGTGACCCTATAAGCCTCTGCCAACAATCGATTTGACCTTTCAACATGTTTATTGAGTTTATGAACTCCATGTTCGTGTATTTTGTATACGACCATGAGGAATTTCTGGCGTGCTTCCATGTCAGTGACCATCTTCATATCTTCAATTTGCTGTTCTACGGCATCCAGAGTGTAACGATGTGATGTCAGTGCATAATATTTCTTCTCTGCATCACGTAGGTATTTTCTGTAAATGAAATAAAGATAAATTAGGTCACTAGGTAAAAATTTGTTCATATAGGTCACAATAAACCACATACAATGATAGTAATAGTTCTTGTTATATATATATTTGTGTTTTTAATATATTGATGTAGAATTCATATTTTTCAGGTTTTAGGGGAATGAAGGCAATCCCATCAGAAATGGGAAAATCGCATTGTAAAAGTTAACATTTAAGAGCAAACTTTTGCAGACTTCTACAAATGTGTCAACAGTGAAGGATCATATTGTCAGCCAAATTGTCTGTCATATTGTCCGTCATATTGTCAGTCATAATGTCGGCCAAATTGTCAGTCATTTTGTCAGTCATTTTGTCTGCCAACCATTCATTAAAGAAATGCATATGTAAATAACATTGGCAGAACTTAAATCATACATTATTGATCTGTTGACATAATATCCTAACCTAGTCAACTAGACTGGTTTTGTTGTAAGACTTTAAGAAATAAATATGGTAATAAAATGTTCTTTTCATTCCACCTGGAAGAACTAATAAACACTCATGAACACCAGTCAGATTAGTGGGATAAAGTGAGCTGGACAGAATTCAAATTATTGTTATGGATTTGTCAGCCAGGCACCTGTTTGTTTGTATGTGTATACATACACTTTCAGTTATTCTAAGTTCATATTTATTCTGTTTTATGTGAAGAAGTTGACACACAGTTGTTGAAAACCAGGGTAGTACCAGTATGAAATCAAGATACACTTGTTATATAAAAGCCTACAAGTATATGAAAGGCTTTGTAACTGCTACATGATACAATTAAACGCAGTTCAGTTCTTTACAGGGCCTATTAAATGAAAGCTATCTATCTAGTTTAAGGATGTTTGCAGGTTCTACTCTGGTGTCACACCTGACTTAAATAATGAATGCACAGAGGGGCATGTGAGGTCTTCTTTACAGGCATGTGAGGCCTTCCTTTTTTATTACAGGTAGAAGTCAATATAATTTCATGACCTTTTTAGTGTTGTTATGACCAAAGAAATATAGTAAACAAGGTGGAGATAGAGTTAATCTGTATAATTGAATCAGGTAGTAACTTACTTTCCAGGTTCTGGTTGCCTGTTGAGCTGTAAATGCACTTGGTGTAATGTTTGACTGTCTTTCTCAGCTCGTAAAACTTCCAGAACCAGACCTATACATCTGTTGAGGTGGGACGGGAAACTTCCTGATTGTCTATCTCATCTATTGGGAATCTTCCATTACCTAGAAATAATTATTGACAAAACTTTTAAAAATATACCCTATATGTAATTTTTTATATCCAAGGTAGATAATTAATGTTTATTACATGTAATAGATGCAGTCTAATCTCTATCATAGGTACAGTTTAATCTCTTTAACTGTTAGTTTATACTAATTTATTTTAGTTTGTGTTGGAAGCTATAAGCTTATTGAAACACTCTCGAATCCTTTCCTGGAACCAACCAGTACTAAGCAATGAGTGTGAAGTTTTTTGATCATGGAAACAACAGCTTGCCCCTTACTGGGTTTCAACCCATGAGGCCAGCAATCCTTAGATTAATAGTCTGATGGTTAACCTCCAGGTCATGCTGCCACTTTTTAACTGTTTACTCACACTACAGTAAGAATACACCTTTAATATGGTCTAGATTTTACTTAAACAAATATATTTTAAAAGTACCTTTGTGACATTCTGGCCTATCATCATAATATTACATAAGTCACTAAGTCCCTATGTAGGCAGAGTGTAAATGATATATTAAAATGAGCAAATTAGAACTGTATTTGGTGACAATATCACCACTTTTCTTTAGAAAATATAGGGTACAAGAAAGCACTTGGAAACTTTGTATACATAGAAGAAATAAGATGCCTTGATAACAATTGCCGATACAGATCAAATTAGCAGACAGTATTTTAAGCATTAAATTCTTTCCGTCTTTTATTTAAAAAACCCAAGTTTTAAACACCAACACGCAATCATCACAGAAACAAAAAGATTACCTGGAAGAATTTAGTTTGTTTTCGCTCACCAAACAATCCTTGACAAGGGCATATAACTAATCCCCCACTTTGGGCCCCTAAAAGGGATATTGTGGGCCCTTTTGTCAAACCCGGAAGAAAAAGAATCGACATAAAATTTTTTGGGCTGACCTTTTAATTTGATTTTTTTGTTTAACGGCACATCAACACAGTAAAGGAAACATGAAATGATTTTGGCTAACCTCGGGTATAAAAAACATCAAAACAACACCAGGGGTCAAAGTCACCTCACCTGCAAGAGCTAAGAGATGCATAAACTCCAGTTATTCAAACCCGTTTAGTCACCTCCTATAATCACATGGGTATAAATGGTCACTGCAATTCTTAAGCTTCAACCATTAAAGGCAACCCCTGAGCCACAAGGGGTGATCTCTATTATGAAAGTATAAAGCTTTGTTCAATACCTTCGATACCTCAATTTTTATTTTTTTTTATGGAGCATATACACACAGTTGCAGTTTTTTCCTTCCATCTATCTGTGACATTTACAACTTTCTCATAGAACCTTCATTTAACCCTTAGCCACTCTAAATATCTTAAATGGACTTGTCCATCTTTTAGTATAGACAAAGCCATTCACCATTTTACAGAAAATTGCCAAATACATACATACATTGTTGTACTGACTGAATAGCAAACAGTGCATACCTTGATAAGATGGCAGTTATGTGTATTCAATTACCTCCAGTAAAATAAGGTTTCAACATATTTTTATTCCCAACAGAATACATATTATTTGTACCTGTATACATTCAACAACTTAAAAATTTACATTTAATCATTCAGGGAAAGGCTTAGTCTTACAGAATTCTTTAGCTTGAAATTGTTTGTCAAAAAAGAAAACAAACAAAAAAATAGAAAAAAGTGTGCTTGACTATTCCAGATTTTGCTGACATGTTGGAAAGTAAATAGACATAACTAGGTCAATAACTTTGACAGACTTATGAGAAAGCTCTCCTTATACATGTATATTCTCTACACAAGCAGTTTGGCAAATGTCTCCAGTTACTAAATATCAAAAACAAGAATGTAAGTCATTACATGTCAACAAATGATTTTTGAGAGAAAAAACACTACCATGGAAATATCTTTAAAGAGGTTAAAAATGTAATGTTGGGGTAAGCGGATATATTTGTTCATTTACATTTTTTGGTGCTTGTTTTCACACAATTCTGCATTTTCATATTCCTGCATTATTGGATATACGCAGGGTGTAGCTGGTACATGCAAACAAGAGCTGTTGATAGGACAGCACATTCCACTATTCTCAATGTTTGAGAGTAAGACAAAAACCTGGATAATGTCGAATATTTTTAGTTCAAAAAGGGTTATTATTCTGTCAAAATCTATGTTAGAATTATGGGCCTTGGAGAATAACTTTCTATTATGATACCAACATTACGCCCAAGTGAGCACAACAGCTCTACTTAATCTGCGAATAGTAAGGATAAATGAGCCCAATTCTTTTTT
>NW_026860832.1:0-62644 GCF_026571515.1 Ruditapes philippinarum
AAAGGAAGCCCAGAGGTGCTATTAAAATCGAACCGTCCGTCTGTCAGTCTGTCATTTCCGTCAGTCATTCAGGCTTTTCATATAGACAGTGGTGGTCATGTCCGCCTCTGATTCAGTATGCATGAAAGGATTTTTTAATTTTTCTTTCATATATGAAATAACCATAGATGTATGGTGTTGTCGCGAACAAGAGTGGTTTCTATGACTTAGGTCCAGGTAATTTTGGGGTTCAAACTTTGTTATTTGATATTAATATACATATAGGCAGAGATAGTCGTGTCTGCTCTGAAAATAATATGCATGAAAGGATTAAAAAAAAAATAAAATTTTTTATTTCACAGAATATGAAATTATCATAATGTTGATGTGTTTGCCCCTTAAGACCTGTGTTCCTACGCCTTAGTTTAAGGTCACTGCTGGGTTTTTAAACTTTTTCAAAATATTTATGTTATATACATATAAATGGTTGTTGTTGTGTTCCGCCTCTGTAACTTCCATATACATAAAGTTTCAATTTTTATTTAAAAAATATAAAGTCCCATTGATGGATAAATGTGTTGTGAACAAGGCCTAGGTTTCTTTGTATAACTTATAGTTTCACTGCTGGGGTTCAAAACTTTGTCAATTTTTACCACCACACTTAACATGTAATAGTTGGTTTAGAACTAGAAATCCTTCGGGGGCATTTTTCACGTTCTGTGACAGCTCGTTTTTTTTCTGAGTTCTCATATCGTCATGGATCATTACATTACACTTGTAATAAAAGTCTATTTCCATAATTATTAAATAACACAAATCGTTTTCTGGATTTGGCTGTATCATAATTCATAAAAGAAAATAGTATCGAATTTGCAGTTCAGTATCAAATATTACGTATACCCCAAAAGAGCATACAGTCAAACATTATTTTTACTTGACAAAAAAATTCTAACGTACTTTTATATCTATAAATTTACTTAATTTAGGCAGACTTTTACACTATACATTGGAATAAGTCAACAACTCCTAGTATTTACATACTATTTGCTTACATGTATATAGTTACTCAGTGTAAGTTTAGTTAGGTTAGACAGAAATACCTATCTGTTTTGTGTTATTATAATATACTGTTAGGTAAGATCCTATGTAACTATATTATATCTGGACTATTGACCTTTTTACGACGCGGTCCGTTGCTATGAACAATCTATCGGAAGTAGTATTTTCCCGCGCATGCGCAATCTGCGTAGGGCAAAAAGCGCATAGAATAATATAGAATGTTGTTAAGTACATGTGTTATAATTAAATCAATAAATCATCATTTTATTGAGTCCGCTGAAAAAAAAAAAAAAAAAAAAAAAAAAAAAAAAAAAAAAAAAAAAAAAAAAAAAAAAAAAAAAAAAAAAAAAAAAAAAAAAAAAAAAAAAAAAAAAAAAAAAAAAAAATAAAAAAAAAATTTAAAAAATTTTTAAAAAAAAAAAAAAAAAAAAAAAAAAAAAAAAAAATAGTGATACACAATAATTCGTTTGTTTGTGTCACTATGAGTATTAATATTTCTAAGTTATGCACTTATATATATATATATATATATATATATAGAAATATAGAAGAAGTTCATAGACAATTCCGAATTAGTTTAAGATAAAAAGTAGAAAATTATATAAATTATCTTTTAACAAAAGATAACAAATTCCTTTATAGCTTTGTGTTCAAGATTGCGATACAAAGTCATGGAAAAGGAAATTGTTTAAGAATTTCCCCTTACGGTCACATTGAGATTTTTTTTAAGAAAATGTGGAATTATATCTATTATTCAAATGGGAGACAACTAAATTGTTGTTGAAATAGTTCATAAAAAGATAAAAGAAAATTTATAACATATGAAATGAAGGTTAGTTATCATTCAGAAAAAAGTCAGAAGACAGGTTGATAATGCATTTTAGTGTTTAGTTTACCTGATTGTATCCTTTATTTTACTGTGATGCAAAGCAGATAATTGTTAAGTCACATAAATATATTTCAAATAGTTAAATTTGTTTTTTTAAAATCTTGAAGGAAAGTGAAATAACACACATTATCCTGTTCCTCGTAACTCCTGTTAATATTTTTAATGCAGGTCACACTAATTGTCACTTCTCAAAATCAATAAACATTGATGAGATCGGTATATATAAAAATTACTTAGATTTTCATAATTGTACGTGATTAACTATGTCATGGTACTGAAACGTTCCGGTTGAATGGTATTATTATAACATTTATAGTTCTTCGTCGGCTTATGTTCTCGTTACTTGATAGAAAGGGATGGTCATCTTTCCATGGTAATTTGGCAATGTATTGTCCATTACTGTACGTAATACTATTGTCCTGATACTCTCTTGTTTTCTCAAAGTTTAACTGTTGGTTTGGTTTCAGTTCAACTCCAATGGACTCCACCTCCCAAAATTTCTCTAAATTTACAACATGTTGTGTTTTCATAGTAATAACGTTCATCATGGATACGGGAATCGACGTAGAATTTATTAGAGTACCTGTTTTCAATGGTCCTGATAGAAGGTATCCGATTTTAGACAGTATAGCTGTAGGCCCGTCTCCTCTAATAACTTGATCTTGTATAACGTCCCAGTAATGATCAGCACCAATAAGAATCTCGATATCAAAATCTTCATCTCCTGAGACTGGGTGTGCACGTTTGAACCCTTTCAGATAAGGAAGGTGACCAGCATGTTTGTGATAAGATTTCAGTGGCATGGAAATTTCAGGCACTATCAAAACATTTATAGGAATATTTTCTTCTGCTGTTTCTAAATACACGGTTGCTTTGCTTAAATGTCGCACGTGACGCTCTGTGTCTCCGAAACCCGACATGTATAAAGTTTCACTTCCGTAGGCTCCAATTGTAATTTTTGGGCTAGGTGTTCACTTATAAATGAACTCTGGGAACCTTCATCAAATAGGATATTGGCGGAAATGGAGGTACTTTTTGAGGTTACCATGGAAACTGCTGTCCTTTAATAATAACAGGACCTGGTGTGGTAGAGTGAGCAGAATGTAATACCGAAGTGGAGTTCTTTTTCTCATTGTTGATAACAGGATATTTATCTGTAGATTTGGCTTCTTTTTCTACTCCACAAAGACTAGTATGATGTCTGCGTGAGCATATTTTACACTTGAATTTAGACTTACAGTCTGTAATCTTGTGGTTTCCCAGACAATTAAAACATAGCCTTCTTTCCTTCACTATCTTCATTCTCTGTTCACGATCTTTAAATTTTACACAGTCTATACAAGAGTGCTCTCCCTTACAAAACGCACATCTCTGTCTATGTTGTCGTAAATTGCCTGGTATAGGTGTATTTTTTCTTTCCGGCTTACTGGTATCAGACTTTGTTAAAAAAAAGTTGCTGTAGGAATGAAGTCTTGAGGGGTATTCAGCAAATTTCCAGCGTCTAAAATATTGATTTCATTCAGTATACATTTCATCAATTCACGCAAAGACCACGACTGTATCCCGTGCGCACGTGTAATGTTTGTTCTGACCTCTGGCGGTAGTTTTTGAAGGATAACCGGTGTAAGTAGTGAACCGTATGTGGTCTCATTCTGATTCAATGAAGCTAATGCTCTGATATATGTCTCTGTTGTATCATAGAATTTTCTAACACTCTGTATAGTGTACCTGGGTGCTGGAACTTCTAGTAATGCTTTCATGTAAGTTTGGATAATTCTGTCCTTTTGACCATATCTCTCATGTAACAATGAAATAGCCTGTTCATAATTAACATTAGTTAAGGCAAATCCAGCTATTGTTTGCAAAGCCTCATTTTTAAGACACGACTTCAAGTAATTGAATTTCTGTACTCCGCTAAGTGAAAGATTCGTGTGTATAGCAGACTCGTAAGAATCCCAGAATGAACACCAGTCAAGGACATTACCGTCGAACTTCGGCAAATCTAACTTTGGTAATTTGTGATATACTGAGCTTTGAGATAACGACGGTAAGAAATGAATCTGGGAAGTATTCTCGCTGATACCTGGCGCACAAATCTCGGAGGTTTCGCTTGATACGGACCCTTGAAATGGCTGAGCATTAGGGTTTAGAGCTGGGGAATTGTAGTTCAAATTTGAAATTGATACCTTCCTAAAATCATGTATCTTCTGTATCTTGGTCTTTAACATGTATATATACTCATCATGCTCAAGAATTTCTGTTTCTATTTGTTCTTCCTCTTCGTCTTGAAAAAAATCAAGGATCTTTTCATGAATCTCCGTGATCGTCTGCTATTTCTGTTTGAGGGAATCAATGATCGTCACAAGTTCCTCGTAATCGGCTGCCTCCCGCTGAATTATTTCGAATTTGTTCAGGAGTCGTGTAACTGCGCCTTTGTGACCCTGCTGTACAGAACGTAATTTTGTTGCCATAGTGTTATCCGGTTCGCGGGACCAAAATGTTGTGTAAACACTAAATAATCAAAAGATTGCACTGGTTCTTCAATAACGTTGTTTTATTTCTGATTACCGGAAGTCAACTCCTATAATGACGTCAATACAATAACGTATAAAATGGCGCGTCACGCTAAACGTGACGCTAATATTGGCGCAATAACTCAGTACATACATATGTATTATTAATGATTTCCAAAGCACTTTTCTGATACATGTCTTAGTAATACCTATAAGTCTCTCCCACCAACCACCATACCAAGGGGCATGTTGCGGGATAAAAGTCCATGAAATATTGTGTGTTCCAAGAATCTCGTCCTTCAGGATTTTGGCAGTGGCTATATATGTAAGGGCGTTATCCGACATTATAATTTTTGGAATTGATTTTCTACTGAAGAAACGCCGTAGAGCCAAAATGAATGATTCCACAGTCATATCTGGCACAATCTCTAAATGGATAGCTCGTGTATTTGCGCACGTGAAAAGACAAATATATGCCTTTTGTAGATCTCCATGAGGTGTTTTTACTGTCAATGCTCCAGTGAAATCTATCCCTGTCACAGTGAATGGTGGTGCTTGTTTCAATCTGTTGCTCGGTAAAGGTGGGGCGTCGGGAATACTATATGCTTTACCTGTTACCTTGCGGCACGTGACGCACGAGCGAACAATTTTCCGGACACGTTGACGAATACTTGGAATCCAGTACTTTTGACGAAGAAATGTGACAGTACTTGCTGTACCGGAATGAAGCTGAACAATATGTGCGTCCTTTATGATAAGGTCTGTAAATTGATGTTTAGACGGAAGAAGGTACGGGAATCTCGTGCTTTCTTGTAACGGTGCATTATGTAATCTACCGCCGCAACGAATTAGCTTATCGTCATCCATAAAAAGATCTAGCTGTGTTACTATAGTTGGTCTTCTTGACCTGCTAGATTTGTTTTCTAACAGGTACTTTTTCACTTCTGGGTAATTTTGTCGTTGCACGTGTATTATTAGTTGTCTGGCTGCTACATCCATCTCGTGTGTCTCTAAAGGTCCACGTATTTTCTCTGAACGTCTGCAATTGTTAACAAATCGGTTGACGTAGGCCGTAACACGTAATAGTTTCATATATGAATTATATCTCTGGAAGTCTAGAATCTCTATAATATTTGGTGTTTGTAATGAGTCTCTTGAGGCTGTCAAGACAGTTGTTTCACATTTAGGATTGTCATATTCAACAAACTGGTAATCGTTCCTTGGAAATGCTCTCTCATCCGTCAGCCATGTAGGGCCATGCATCCACAATGGATTATTTTGAATTTTTTCGTAGGTAAGTCCTCTCGATAAAAGGTCTGCAGGATTTTCATGAGTCGGGCAATACTGCCATTGAAAACCATTAGACATCTCTTGTATTTCCTTTACACGATCTTGGCTGAAGAAATCCAACTCAACACGATTTGACTCTCGCTCCATAGATATATACTTTTACAGTCAATAGCTGACTTTATATGTTGACAAAGTCTTGCTGCAAGAAGTGCTGCACAAAGTTCTAGCTTTGGAACTGTAAGCTGCTTAATTGGGGCTACTTTACTCTTCGCCATTATGAGTATGCTTTCGTTACCGGAAACGAGATATGCGCATGCTCCATACGCTTTAATGCTTGAATCGGCGAAAATATGCAGGCTTTCATCTTTGTGTGTTGATTTTGGGAAATATTGTCGGTTGAATTTTATTCCGGTGGCCTTGACTAAATCTTCTCTTATCTTTATCCATTTCGTAATTATTTCTTCTGGTAAAACCTCATCCCAGTGGAAGTTTTGTTTCCATAGCAACTGTATCAACATCTTCCCTCTAACAGTAATTGGACAGAGCAATCCCAACGGATCAAAGATTGATGACGACTCTTTCAAAATCTCCCTTTTAGTTAATAATAAGTCATTACTTGGGTTTGAAATCTTTGGCGAAAACGACATTTCATCGGTTGAAGGATCCCAACGCATTCCCAGGATCTTTGTGACTGTATCCTTGTCGCCGACTTCATCGCACTGGATAATTTTACGTAATTTTGGGTTGTTTGAGCTCCAGGATCTCAAATTAAAGCCAGCTTGCTGGAACAGGTGTCTGCTGTCTTTGTAGAAATCCAACAGTGAATTCTCATCTGGTATGCTTGCAAGAATATTGTCTACATATAACGCTTCCTTGACTCGGTCTGTAATGTTACATTGATGTAAATCTAAATGTTTCATAATAACTGCGTTCAGAATGAATGGTGAGCACGTTGCTCCAAAAAGCACTGACTTGAAACGGTATATCTGAAGAGAACTATCTGGATCATTTGGATCTGATAGCCAAAAGAAACGGGTGACGTCACGGTCGTCTTGATGTAGGCTGACGTTTAAGAATGCTTTCTCAATATCAGTGCAGACAGCAAATTTGTTGTACCGGAAACGCAGTAATATTGAAGTCAAGTCGTTAAGTTGTGGTGGTATATTCATCAGACAATCATTTAAACTTGGAGAATTCTTAGATGATCTGCAACTGCAATCATAAACGATACGAATGGGTGTGGTTGCCGAGTCTTTTCTCACAGGATGATGGGGAATGTAGTGTACTTTTCGTCGTGGTTAAACATTGGGGTCGGGACTAATGTGTCGTCTATACTAGAAGATAATGGCTCTGTAACCTTCTCTATAAATCCTCTCTGTTCCTGCTCGTAAATAATATCTCCATAATTATAGCTGGAAACAAACAACCGCGTCGCGTGTCAATCACTTTGACACATACCGCCTGGCTAATCCAAAAGGAAGTGTACAATACACATTGTGTAATATTATGTAATACAGGGGTAATAAAATTAAATCTTTAACACGCTGCTGTTTAAATTTTAATAACCGATGAAAAAGTCGTCTAATGATACTTTAAACAGACGACTTTTGTGTGCGCCTTTTGACCATTGGATTATTAGTCCCGCATATTTTTTTATATCTGTTATAAATATCAATTAACGTTTTAAATACTTACCGCTTTAAGTCATCCCAAAATTACTGTTTTCTGGTTGACATAACATGGAATCACGACTATTAAAGCCTTAAAGTATCATACACTGTTCTCAATTTTACTGCGCTTTTGTCCTACGCAGAATGCGCATGCGCGAAAGGCAACATCGGTTACTATGGAAGAATCGTATTGTAAAAAGGTTTATACGACGTTTACTCAGTGCGCCATCCACGTTCAGATTTTCTATTATTTAGCATTAGATTTTTAACTTCTGAACATTTTTTTTTTCAAACTTCAGATATCATCACCCCATCATATATAATGAGATTCATTAGTATCCATATTTTGAGAAGTATCTTCCCTTTGAAAATGGAACTTTATATATTTTCTATTTTTTTACTATCCTTTTTTATCTCTATATTTGACATTTTCATAAGAAGGCAAAAACGTACCTAATCATCACCATCATCATCATCATCATTATCATCATCATCATGAACTCTTTTCAGCATTTTGAAAACTTTATCCCATTTAAAGTAAAAAGTTTACTCATTGGAGCGTCGACGTTCATATTTCTAAGTACTAAGCATTACATTATTAACTTCGAAACAAATTTTCTTAAAACTTCAAATATTATCTCCGTATCATATATAATTAGGTTCATAAGTATCTATATTTTGAAAAGTATCTCTTCCCTTTGAAAATAGAATATTATATATTTTGTATTATCTTTTTATTACACTCCTTTATTTCTATATTAGAAATTTTCATTAAAAGGTCTAAAATAAATACTTTATAATCATCATCATCATCATCATCATCATCATCATCATCATCATCATCATCAACAACAACAACAACAACAACAACAACAACAGCAACAAGAACAACAACTTTATGTTCTCTTTCCAGAACTATAAAACTTTTTACACTTATAAGATGAAATTTACTTAAAATATATTTAAAATTATTTAACATTTATTTCTTTGTGACTAGCGTTGAACATTTACTAAAGGCAGTTTTCAGTCCTTTAATATAAACGTTGGCGTAAACAAGAAAATTTGTAATGATGTTAAACTTGCGTGTCTAATTTTTGCTTAGCTTATTTCTTATATTGATCTTAGAACTCTTATCATTTTAACGAGCTGTCGTCAATTGTCTCATTATTCCTTAATTAAAGCTTATGAGATGCATCTTTAGAGAGATATTTTGTAGAACTTACCTCGCTGGAACTTGAATTTGAAAATAAGTTCTTCTTTTTCTGAAATCACAGATGAAAAAAGGTCTAGCAATCTTGTTAAAATGAAAACTTAGGACGATGTCTGATGAATTTTTAGTTGAAATACAAAGAGGAAATAAGACACTTCTGTATCGAACAGTCAAAGCTAAGATGATCAATCAAAGATTCGAGAGTGTTTCAATAGGCTTATACCTTCCAATACAACCGAACAAAAATAAATTGGTTAAAGATTGAATTGTTTACACATACTATATACGCTCTTATTGTAAATAAAGGCAATAAAAAGAGAAATTAAACAAAAGTACTTCTGTTATAGGGTGAGAAAAAATGTGCAGCCTGACCGGAACTCGAACCCGGGACCCTCGGAATACCGTACCGCGGCTTTATTGACTGAGCTATTAAGCCGCTTATATTGTTATTGCGTTTTGCAATTTTAACATATACTTCACTCAGTCCATTTGAACTTGCATACTTGGGACTTGAAGTTTCATGTGTTTCTAATCCGTCAATCAGATTAGGAAATATGTCAGTTAAGTATTTCTTGAAGTTGTAATAACAGCCGTCGTTGTAACCTAGGCAGGGCACTATAAAGTGGTTTTCTCATAATAGATACTATCGGTTTACAGTCAGATTCGACAACCGTGCGCCGTCCGTAAATAAAATGCTTAAATCTAGTGCGGCCAGCATCTCTTTTACTATTTGTGCATTTCCTGTCTTGGTCAATGTCAGTGTTTTTGAAGCGTATGCAATTGGATTATTTTGCAAGCAACAAACAGCAAGGCCTTTGGACGAAGCGTCTAATTGCCATCTAACAGGCTTTGATGAATCATAGTAACTGAGTACAGGTGCTTGTATTATCACTTGTTCGACCTTGTTAAAAGTTTCAGATTGGGCTAAATCCCATCTAAACTCTACGTCATTGCGTAATAACTCCCGCATCGGGCTAGTTATCTCCGAGAGAATTTTAAGAATTTTGTCGAGTATGTAATCATACCCAGCAGGGTTTCCAGCTCAGCACGATGTGCTGGATTTTTCATTTAGATAATTGCGCTAGTTTTCTCAGGGTCAGGTTTCAGTGCATCGGCACTAATCACGACTCTGTTAGACCTTTCTTCGGGTTTGTCGGGTTTAAATCGTAAACGGGCTGCCTTTGCTCGATCGAGTACGATCTTAGGGTTTCAATCATGTTCTGCGCATGTGCTTCCAAACACCAATAAATCGTCAATTATTGACGTCACACCTTGTAAACCTTCAAATGTCTCGTCAATTTTCCGTTGAAAAGTGTCTTGAGAACTTCTTATGCATATATGAAGTCTTAAATATTTGTACTGTTCAAATATTGTGTTAAATGTCGTGGGTGACGATGAGTGTTCATCTAACTTAATTGACCAAAAATCTTTGGTTGCGTCTAATACACTGAAGTATTAAGCGCCATGCAATTTTGACTTAATGTTGTCAAAAGAACGTAATGGATAATACGGCATTTGTATATTTTCATGCTATCCTTTTGGGTCAAGACAGATTTTAAGCTTAAATATGAATATAACACATTCAAGTGGATGTTCACAGTCCGGTTCTGTAACCTTACAAATAATTTGTTTTGACTCCATTGAGTAGAGTATCTTTTTTAAGCTTATTTCTCAGTTAAAAATGTACTTTTCAAGGTGGACAAACAACAGGAACAGCCTTTTTCTTCAAATGCAATGAACATGTTCCAGGAAATAGCCCAATCCCATGGAACAATTCTTTGTACACTCTAAGTACAGTGTCCTTACTAAGATCAGATGCGCCAATAGATTAAATCTTATTGACCGAATAAGTTTATCTTCACAGATGGTTTGAGGTTTAAAGGAACTCTTAACTACATAAAATTTGGAAGACACTTATTTGTTATTGTATTTACAGTGTAACCATAATTTCCCAAGAAGTGGTAATCGGCCACCCGTGTATGAACCTTGCTTTCGAGGCTAGCAATTGCCTGTACCTGAGTCTGACTAAATTCGTACGTATGAGCAACATGTGCGCATTTTCAAGTGTTAGATCTGAGCCTTCCACCATCAGTTTTTCTCTGACTTTACTAGATCTTACTCCAAAAGCTATATGGTCGCGAATAAGATCTTGTTGCATGTCCTAAAGATAGTTACAATCCTTGATCAGAGTTTTAAGTTCTGTAACGAACTGTTCAATTGTTCATTTACCTGTTGTGATCTTAATTTAAAAAGACATCTGTTATGTAAAAGGTTACTTTTCGGTTTGCAATATTCTTCGAATTTGTCATAATACGATTTTAAGTTAATTTTACAGATCGTTTGATAAGTCCCATGATGACTATATCTGTCGTCCCTTTTCACCGACGCATTACATTAAATAGTAACATTGAATTCCTTTCGTTTTACTTGCCAACACCCTTTAAACATGAATTCATAACGTTATTTAAATTTCTTAAACGCACTGTTTCAGTCCTACGGATACCAGTCCATACGATGATTTTGTTGATGATTATTTATTATATAACTCCGTTATAAACATACAATTATTATAAGATATATTATCAGCGTTTTACTGTAAAAATTAATATCCGTAAACTTATGACACAATGTTGTTTTATGGCTCTATTTATATATATGTGCACATAGCGTGCACTTGTAAGATATAGCACATACACATGTTGCTAGTTCTAACGTTTAATGAACATTGAATGTTACAGGTATATTATAGTGAAGATAATGGACATTCGCTTAACAGTATAAGATTGTATTAAAATTAAATATAAAATGCATACAATAAACCACAATTTTCATATAATACACTGAAGAATTGATATATACTAGTTTGATTTCGATTTGATAACTGGAATATCTAACTACCAATATTTTACTATTCGTTTAATTAAATAACTTCGTTATGAAGTGTTGATATAAAATCTATTTTTCTCCGGGATTTATCCTTTCCAGATTATCATACAAAAGTACAGATTCGTAACTATTTGGCACTTTTTATATTTGAAATTTTAACAAATAATTATAGAAGCTATACTTCCAGGTTAACAACGTTGTATCATAGCATGGCAACAGAACTGATTAAATTGTACGTTCATTAAACGTACCAAATATTGGTAAAATTAGGTAACAAGCTTTGAATCAATCAAAATCGAACAAAAAATTAGTTTCTTTTGTAAACAATCATTTTCTCGTTTTTGATATGCAATTAATATTTTTAATTTCATTTGTTTCTTTGGAATACATTGATTTCGAGTAACCTCCATTGTTTACGAATATCTGTATTATCAGAATTACTTTAATCATGAATCACTGATAAAAATATACATAAATAAGTTATATATGTTCTGTGTTTTATTCATGCATTTCACAAATTACATTCATTTTTGGTTTCAGATATCTTGTAGAATTTCTTAAACTTTTTAAAACTTATTGTAATACTAAGATTTACACAAGGCAGTCTGTAGGACAGCTAAATCCCCTTCCGCAGTAAACATGAATGTGTACTTCTTGACATTTTACCAACCTTGACCTTAATGTTGTGCCATGCATATCATAAGCACATAGTCTCACGATGGTGATTATTTGCGCCATGTTCACGGAGGTGGAGCCCCATATGTATCTCAAAAAAGAGCATCGGTAAATGTTATATGTGAATTTCCGCTGCACCATATGTGAAGCATAACACCAGATGTGACTGTAAAAATAGGTCAATCGCAGGGTAAGCTTTCATCTTTTTAAACATTTATATAAAATTCAATCCCTTTTTTAAGAAAATCGAAATGTGATTCTACCCTCCTGACTCTCCTGTATATTACCCATTTTTGTTTTAGATTTCTATGCAGTATTCATCGAGATATTCTTTCCGTCGCTGGTTCTGGTGTGTCCAAAACATGCAATGTGAATGAAGAAAATGTCACTAAGCTGACTAAAAAAACAGAGATTTTAACGAAATCTCACTGTAGACCGATGCTTAACATTTAGACAAATCCTGATTTAAACATTTATCGAGATTTGGCTACAAACAAAGGGAATCGCTGCTAAAAATGCATTTGAGCTCCATATGTGCTGAAGAGATCCATATGTGCATAAAATAAAAAAATAGCAACATAATTACGCATCACATTCCTTAAGCAATTTATAATTTATTCTATTATGTATCATTCTGCAATAAAAACATCATTATCCGAAATAGACACATTTTCACGAGAAGAGCTTGAATAACATAATATCCATATAGAAAGAGATAAAAGACATTCTGCATACGAAAGGTTTTGAAAATACATAGATATGGTGAGAAAGCGTTGCTTATTTTGATTTATTGACGTCATGTGAACTGCAATCATTCCCTTTTTATGCCGTCATGCATTAATTGATTAACTAATTATTCACTCGACTGCACTGTCTGCTTAAAAGGGGAGTAATGTGAAGCGTGTTTGAATTTGTTATGACGCTGAAAGAAAGATAGTGATAAACTTTTTGAAAAAAAAAATCAAAGAAACTTTGCATACCTATTTTCCACATCAAGGAACGTCCTTGCATAATATTTACATGGTTCACTTCATGCCCATAGTCGCAATTATGGGTCAATGCTTATTTGACTTATTTTATGCCTGCTCTGGAACTGATATTATTTAAATATCCATCTTTTGGCATGCCATTAAAATGCTGATGAAACGGCGGTACGCGTAATGCTGGCGCGTCCCAATTATTTACAGCAAAGTTTTTCTGTGTCTTTGGTCACCCAACCAATCAGGAACAACCAACATACTTCTGATTGACTCATATGGTTAGGGGTTTACAATATCGGTCATTGACACGTTATATAAAAAGTAACCGAGGTTCCGAGTGGGGAATTAAATTTATGAAGAGAAGCCAATTATTAATTGAAATTTTATGTTTATTAAAATTCTCATTTCTGTTTATCATGCGATAAAACAGTTAAAATATATCGAACTCGACTGTTACGTAGAAATATTATGACCTGGGGCGGCATTTCGGGTTTTCCGATGCTCATTTTTGAGATACATAATAATGGGGTTCCACCCCCGTGATGTTATTTAAAATCTTCCATAAAGTAAAAAAGATATCACTGCGGATGATCACGTGACCAAAATCGTACATTGGGCTCATGAAATGGCGGCTTAAACGCTCGGTAAAATCAGTGAAATTAAGTTAAGCATACAGTTAACTTGAAATTCATATGTAAAACTAGGCCGCACGGAACCCCTGTATAATCAAAGGGCTGCAAGGTATGTGGTATTTTCTGATCTTTGCAATCTAAATCGCACTGTATATCTATATTATTTTTCTGTATAAGTTTATTTTTTATGTACTATAATTCTTCTTGCTGGGCACCAGAGTTTGAGACATACGGAATTTTGCATGACTAGAGTTGCATCAAAACATCATTTATGTTCATTTTTATGACAGCCACACCTTATCCTTACATATCTTGGCTACTTCCTTAACAAAGAAACTTAAAAAAAAATAAGTTGCATTGAATGGGATTCAAACCCCAGACCTCTGACACAGTAAACGAGCGCGTTACCCCTGCACCACGGAGAAGTTATACGAAGAAAGCCTGAATAAAATCAAGTAATACTAAATTTAGAATTTCCAATGCATTTCGGGGTTGTTATCCTTATTAATTTCGAGGTATTTTGTTCACGATAAACCTGCTGTTTAACATTGATGTAAATAATTTAGCAAAAATCTTCTCGCCAAAATAGTCCGACATGTATACATTCCACTATCCGACAGTCAGATTTATTTGTGAAATAAGCTCTGATCGATATCGCTTAAAATAGCATTTTCATTGATTAAAATCATATTCATCCGCGTAATTTGTGAATGTGCATTTATTGACAATTTTATAACACAAAGCTACTTTTAAACTTTGAATGCGTTGTAATTTGTTGGATACTTGTAACAAAATAAAAATATTTCTTTCTTTTAAATCGTTAGTTTTAAGCTGCTTTAAGAACTACTTGTTGTTAGGTTTGTCGTGAAACCGCTGTGTCAAAGATTCAATGTTAGCTTTGTATTTCCTGATCTGCGATCAGAAAATACAAAAACCTTGTACTGTTCTGCTATTGGTTACATTGTAGCTCTCTCTCTGTTTAGGCCTGAAATTCGAAAAAGTTGTTTTAAGTGATGAGTACAATGGTCGAACAGGTATTAAAATGCGTTGTTTTCACTAAAAGAAACGCATTTTGAGCAAAATTGGCAATGACATCTTGTGCACAATTGCAAGTTTGCCCGTCATGAACAATTTCTATCCTTTGTAAAGTTGCATAACGCAACTTTTTCTTTGAATTATGCTTGTTTCTCGCTTCCTATCTTTGAAATCATACAAATATAATATTTGAAATTGAAAAGTAGAAAGAAGTATTAGATTAAATGAATCCAGTTTGCTTGCTATACATTCTCATCTTAATAGTATTCTGCTTTGATAACACACGTGTACATCAGCTTAAAAGTATTAACAATACAAAATAAAATACAAACATGTACATTATACAGAATTTATTTCACCAGCAAAATATATGTTTCATTTACATACATAAAATGTCATACCATTTTGACAATCACTTTGGAAATAAAGTCAGTTGTTGTTGTTGTTTTTGTTGTTGTTTTTTTGTTTTTCAGACCCAGAAAAAGGTGGTCCTTTAAATGTAAAGCATGTTAATGTATATCTATGGAATATATACATGTATTGTATATTTTAAATTTCAATATTGTGCTGATATTATCGTTAAATACTTCATCAAACCATATTGAGGTATTACCATCCTAATGCATTACCTCCGCTTTGCAGAGTATTCAAATAGGCTAGAACTACTGTTAACTACATTGAAAATGAGGGCCGTGGGTTCAATCCCCAGAAGGGTCAACTTTTTTTCTTTCTTTTTTCTTTTCATATTATTTGTGTATCTCTCATGTCGAATTTGGAAAGAAAAAAGTGTTTAATTTTGATTTTTTAATTTATATAGGTATTTATTGGCTAAATTTTGCAAAATATAGTAATAAATATGGTACCTGATATTTTCAAAGTGTAATAAAATCAAAACTAGACGGTAAAAGTATTTCATATTTTACAAGATCAACCAATATACTTCTTTAAAAATTTAGGGAAATTTTGAAAACAGACACTTATTTGGGTATATTTCAAGGATTTGTTTAAATTAGGCTCCTTAAGTAGGAAAATGGTCAGACACGTGGTAAAAATGGGTGTGGTAGGGTAACATTTTTATACAGATTTCATAAATCTTAAGTAGAAACCATAATTTTACTTAATATGTGGATTGTTAGCTGAATGGTTCTATTTGTTTCTTACCAAAAATTAATGGGAAAACATTTTTCATTAGAATGGTTTTGCAGATTATTTACAGGTTCCTCATTTCTAAAAAGGGGCCCTCATAACATCCTAGCTTGAGTTCAGAAAATTGGCCATAACTTGATTTCCGTACGGTAAACTTTGTTTAAATTTTGCGTACAGGTGTACTTTAAGGTATATATCTGACCTAAGATGTCAATTTTCTAGTTTCTTATAGTACCCATTATGGTGGTAAAACCTTAAGTAATTCAATATCTTTACAGGCATCGAAATTTGCCGGCATTATGGCAAATCGTATAGAAGACGATCAGCTTCATGTGGTCACGAGCAGGTACACAAGGGGAAGGTACCCCATACATGCTGTGGAACATGGTTCTTAAGTTTTGGCAAATTGCAACATAGGTCTGTAAATTGCATATCATACATGAAGTACATAGCTGTCTGATATTTCTAAATACGGCTTGAGTGTCTAAGATGGAAAGAACACAAAGAAGTTACATGTAAATAAAGAAAAGCTATTAAGAAAAAGAAATTGGATAAGTCTGGGGCAATATATTGCCCCATTATTTGCTATAAGCAGCGACATACAATGTACTCTTTGTGTTGAGAAATGAACGCATTATATATGTTCCTAAATAGGTACAATTAAACTACAAAATTTATTATGAGGACAAATATTATGAAACCCGGTTATAATAGCTCCAAAACCGTTAAACACAACATGACATGGAAGCTTTATTTACATCAATAAACCGATAGTTTTTCTAAATTATTCCCTGCGGTCTGGAGACCGCAGGGTATTGGTACGCGTTTAACTTTTGAGGCATGGAGGAGCACGTGACCTGTTTTCGGTACATGGAGGAGCATGTGATCTGTAAACCGTACATGATTGGTTAATTGACCTTTTCGAAAACCTAGCTAAATACCGTTTGCCGGCACGTTACGGATTTACCTGTAGGGAATTAATAGTCCGAATTACAACTTATTAAGAACAAAAAACTATTACGCGATATTTCTAATTTTCTATAATTATTTTACCGTTTAAGGTGGAAAAACTTGAATGATGTGTTTGAAAATTATCAATGTTTCTTTAATATCTATCTCAAATTTGACAAACAATAAATTGTTTACACTGAAAATTTACAAAATTAAAATATTCGTAGGGGCATCTGCCATAATAAATAGAGATATTTTCTGCGTAAACTTGTGTGTTTACTTTATTTATTTTTTGCTCGGAATTATTCATAAAATGGTAGGCCTATTTAATCATTTTCTTAAAAAGAAATAATTGTTTTATGTCCGACCTTCTCCGGTCTTCAACGGTCACCAGTTTCCAAAGACCTTCTTCTATATTGATCGTTTATTCAACTGTGAACTATATTCCTGATAAAAACGTTTATTTATCCCCCCAAATAATGTTGAAAATAGTTAAATGAAATATCTGTATATCATTAAAATGGTCACCGCAGGAAACCATTTTACTTGTAATTTGTTTCAGTTGTTTCAGAGCAAATAACCATGGCGTATCAAAACTGCATCAGTGCGAAGAATGTGGCAGTTCGTTTGCGACAAAATCTGAGCTTGAGCAACACAAGTTATTCCATACTAACCCACTCTAACTTGCAAGATCTGCCCAAAGCTTTTCGAACTAAGGCAATCTGATTGATCACCTTTCTTCCCATTCCGGCAAAAAAACACAAATTAACTTGTGGAAGAGCCTATATATATAGTCAGGGTTTGAGTAATCACTGATCAAAGTGTATAATATCAAAGCAAACTCAGTGAAACTTTGTTCTAGTCATTTTCACAAAAGTGCCTCTTATTAGGTCATCAGACTTTGTTTTGGCAATATCATGATATTTTTGTCACGTGCAGAAACGTCAAGAAAGTTTATTTAGTGAATAACTTGTGTTGCTTAAGTTCAGATTTTGTTGCGAATTGGTTTTGGTCCGCCATGGTTGTTTGCTCTGAAACAACTGAAACACAAATACTATCAGGTTTTTGATGTAAATATGGCTTCTATGTTATCTTTAACGGTGTTGGAGCTATTATAACCGGGTTTCATAATATTTGATCTCATAAGAACATACGTTATGCGTTCATTTCTCAACGCACAGGGTACATTGTATGCCGCTGCAAATAATAGGGCAATATATTGCTCCAGGATTATCTTATTTCGTTTTCTTAAAACCTTTTCTTTATGAAACATTTCTTTGTGTTCTTTCCATCTTTGCTACACAAGCCGTTTGTAGAAATATCAGACAGCTATTAACTTCATGTATGATATGTAATTTACAGACCCAGGTTTTTGCAATTTGCCGAAACTAAGAGACAATGTCCCACATCATTTATGGGGTGCTTTCTCTTGTGTAACTGCTCGTGACGACATGAAGCTGAACATCTTCTATACGATTTGCCATAATGTCGGCAAATAAACACATACGAAATGTCCAATTCCTGTTAAGAAAATGAGTTACTTAATATGGTGTGATAAAGTATTTAACGATAATAAGCACAATATTAAAATCTAAAATATACATTACATGTTTATATTCCATAGATATACGTTAACATGCTTTTCATTTAAACGAACCAGTTTTCTGCGTCTAAGATAAAAAACAACAACAAAAAAAAACTAACAACAAAAACAAAACAAAATCTGACTTAATTTCCAAAATAATTGACAATTCTATGTAATTATGTAATTGAAACAAATATATTTGCTGCTGAAATAAATTCTATATAATGTACATGTTTGTATTTCATTTTTGTATTGTAAAATACTTTTACGCTTATGTATACGTGTGTTATCAAAGCAGAATACTATTAAGAGGAGAATTTATAGCAAGCAAACTGAATTCATTTAATTTAATACTTCTTCCACCTTTTCACTTTAAATATCATATTTGTATGATTTCAAAGACAAGAATAATTCAACGAAAAAATTGACAAAATAGGACAGGCAATAAAATCGTTTGGCCATTGTACTCATTAAATTTGTTTCGACCATTTTACTCGTTTTTTAAAAAGATGCACAACTTCGTTATGCAACTTTACAACGGATGGAAATTGTTCATGACAGGAAATCTTGAAATTATGCACAAGATGTCATTGCTTATTTTGTTCGAAAGTGTGACCTTGACTTTGGGGGTAGCGACCAAATTATTGCGCTCTGCACATCCTTGCGTGATGGTGATCACTTTTGCCACGTAATTTCCAAAAACAATTCAGGGGTTTATAAGTTATAAGAAATGTAGACTTTTAGTTATGACATGAAGTCATTTTATTTTTCATTGCTCTGCACAGTGTCTCATTATGGTGATCATTTGTGCCAAGTTACTTTTAAAAAATAATTCAGGGGTTTAATAATTATGGAGCGTAAGATGTAAGATTTTTTTATGAAATGAAGACTTTTTAACATTTGTCCTATAATTGTGAATTTGACCTCGGGAGGAAGACCTGACAGTTTACATAATAATGAATTTACCTATCATTGTTTTATGTGATTAAGTGTAAGGCTATACTGCAGTATCAGTTTTACATTAACAACACTACATTAAGTAACAAAACTACATTTAGTTAGAAACCGCCTCCGTGGTCGAGGGGTTAGAGTCGATGACTTCTAATCCAGTTACCTCTCTGGCGTTTGATCCCCGGGAGATGCTTTGGTAGTTTAGCGCGGAGGAAGGTAGTCTAGAACTGGTGTAACGGTTAGGAAACTACTCGCCTATATGACTGAAATACTGTTGGGTAAAGGCGTAAAATGAAACAAACAAACAAACATTTAGTAAGATGAAACGTAACTATATTCTAACTTTCCTATACGAAGTTTACTTACTCCAGATTTCGGATAACTTTCCGATTTTCTTTCAAATTTCTAACCAAACTTACTTCCGACTGTAAATAGCATTACCATAATGATATATTGCACTTTTTACAAGAATCTATAGCATGAGGAGTTTACTAAGAATATGCATAACAGTGTTAATCTAATTTCTTTGTGATTTCCGTTGAACATGTACATTATGTATCCGTTTAAGTTGAATTGTCTCTTCTGATGTGGAACGTATGCTATGTCAACGGTAAATGAATCTTCATCTACTTAATTAACAATTTCATAAAACAGACTAAATGACAGCGGATAATTGATTAATACATACCTTGTCGTATAAGAGGCATTTTACGGCGCTGTATTGTTTGCGTGTCAGTTTTGTTTGTTTGTTTTATTAGGTTTTCGTCACACCAACACATTATAGGTCATATGGCGACGTTTCAGCTTTACTGGTGGAGAAAGACCTCAGATGCCCTTCCGTGCATTATTTCAGGCACGAACGGGAACCTGAGTAGAACCACCAACGTTTCGTAAGCTAGATGGATAGCTTCCTCACATGAAAGAATCCAAAGTCCCTGTCGGGTCGGAATTCGAACCCACAGCGGTGAGGGGTGTCCATTTTGTGCTTAACTTGATTCTTGCATGGATCGTGTAAAGCAAGCAATCGTTAATTGCGTCATTCTTTGCTTCTTTAAACGCAAATTTTAAGATGCATATTCGATTAGTTACGAACATACTTATGAATGACAAAGAATATCAATCTGCCAATAATTTTGCAACTGATTTTGCTTTGACATTTAATACTTGTCAATAATCTTTTAATGTGGTACTTATCCTGGTTAGATTAGACAACATGCCTCGCATTGCATCGCCCTAACTTGCGTATTTGAGCGCCGATCCTTCCGTGAAAATTAAGCATTTAACTGACGTTGTTTTCAGTTACTGCGCATTTCTTGTGCTGTATTTTCTATCTTAAGAAATATTTACGTAAACGACTATTCATACGGAATGTCGACATCATTCTTTTCAAAAATGGAAACAATCATTATTAACATATCTCTAGAAAACGAACAATTGCCGATTGCAATGTTTATGTCAATAAAGTTTTGCGAGTTGTGTTTAAATGTAAACAAAAGTTAACAAAAGATGTGCAATTCAACCTTCTTAAAATGCCCTTTTTAACTTAGTATACTTAACAAATGTTCAACAACTTCCAAGTGATGTATCTAGTGATAAAAGTGTTGAAACAAATGCAACAAGAAATATGTTAGAAAGAATCCGGCGTGTTTTCCTTCAGCTTTATTTAAAAATAGGGGAGAGGCGCCGGGTTTTATACCTGTCCGTACATTTCCGTAACAGAAGTTCGTAAAAAAGAGAGAAAAAAGATTCCTCAAAGAATGCCCAGCACAGCAAAACTGAGAATGTTGCAGGCTCGATTTGAATAAGCCTCTTCATGGTCTGTAATGGTAATTGCAAGTTACCGTCCACGCCTCCTAGCGCCGGCTTAAGCAGAATTCAACATTTAACTTGAACTGGTGAAATTTAGAGTTTTAAAACATCCGCAGCTGTATTCATATCATGGAACCTTCAATGTGACACGTTAGTGCCATTCCATGAAAAGCGGGATATGGTCCCCAAGTAAAAAATGCGTGTGCCCGAAACGAAAAAGCAATGGGCGGAACTAAATAAAATTGAATTTTGAAAGAGGATCTGAGGTTATGAAGCCTGCATATCACAGATATGACGTCAACAGACAAATTTAAAAAGCAGGTCACATATCAGAAGGCCGATTCAACAGTATTCAAGTGAGGAATACTGGAACTACCCAACAGTTTAAAGGAGCAGGCATTTCGGTCATCTTCTGTAACGCAAACCCACACGAGTTAAAAAGACCATTATATAATTTATATAGAAAGGTGAACGTTTCGGATGTCTAAAATAGCCCTTTCGTGTGTGCATTTTATCGCAAAATAACATTCATAGTGCATTTGACAAAGCGTTTCTGAAGCGTGCATACTTCACTATCGTTTATCGGTTTTCGTTCATGGAAGGTCGTTGTAATACTTCTGGTTCCAATTACTATCAATTTTTAATTCTGATGTAAATCCATTGATGTTTTTTATAATTATGTTTTACTTTAAAAAATGGACTTTTACCAATAACTTTTCCACTTGCCCCTCACCGCTGTGGGTTTGAATCCCGACAAGGCGTTGGATTCTTTCATGTGAGGAAGCTATCCAGCTAGCTAACGGAATGTTGGTGGTTGTACTTAGGTGCCCGTTCGTGCCTGAAATAATGCACGGAAGGGCACCTGAGGTCTTCCTCCACCAGTAAAGCTGGAACGTCGCCATATGACCTATACTGTGTCGATGTGACGTAAGACCCAATCAAACAAACAAAGAAACCAATAAATTTTAATTTCTGCATATTTATGACTTCCAAGGATGCTAGGCATAACATATTAATATGTCCAGACATGATTTAGTTGTCTAGGTTTTACTGTATTTATTTCAACCAACTAACGTAGAGAGACTAACAAAATTCCCCGACGATAATTTTAATTTTGGGGTTTGCCTCGGTCTTTATCCCCCACCTGCATACCTGCGCATATGATGCACAATTGATTTTAAACTTTGAGTTCTGAAAGAACTAATCGGGCTTTAAATGCGAAATTTGCTTATAGAATATTATGTGTTATGTTACAGTATAGAATTTTTCAATAATTGAGTGTTAAGATTTGTACGCGGGTAGGTACTCAGTTTATCCCCATCTGGTAATCTTATAGTCCCGGGTTCCATATAGTGAGGCTACACATTTTTCTCACATTGTGATAATTGGTGCAGAATGTGTGACCATGGTGATATAAAGTACCCGTAAAAATGAAGAGAAATTTCAATAAAGCAGATATCAAAGTATGCAATGGTATTAAGTGTTCAAAAATAAGTGGAGAAGATATGTAAAAAGCCTGATACCTTAGTTGGTACAGCTGCGGAGTATGGTATTCAAAGCGGCCAACGTTTGAGGCCTTGACAGATATTATTAAATATTTCTCTGCTCATTATTTACTTGCTAGATTGTATTTATAAATGATTATGTCTTAAAGAAATATAGTGATTAATTATGTGGCTTTATTAAAGATTGAAACTCTTTGCAACTCGTGATCTGTACGCCATTCTATATTTATTTTGACTTATTTTTTATGCTCACGATTTCTTAATAAAGATTGATTAAATCCTCGTAAGTTTGCCTTTCCCAATATCCATTAAGGCAAGTCCTTTATAAAGATCACACTTACTTGACCTTTTAAATGACCTTAGTTTTTTAATGTTAACTGATGTTGCTAGGAAGTTTGACATAATATAGTCCTTTATTATGCAAATTGTTCAAAGTGCTATAGGAAGGGGACTCCTTCCCAAGTTTATTCATGAAATCTGTGTAAAATCGCCTGTAACTTGGTCAGAAATCTTCAATAAGATATCGGTATCAACGTATCGTGTGTAAATTTCAGTGTAGTGGTTAGAAGTATATCGGGCCGAGAACGTTTTTATCATACCTCGTAAATAACGATTCCAGCCATTTAAAGCAACTGTTAGCAAAAGAACATCATTGGACCTTGAAGGTTTATGTCATTTATGACTCGATGTCTAGGTCAGTCTGGTCAATTTGAAGGAACATTCCAAAGGATAGTTGTGTCCACGTATGAAGACAACGTTGGTACATTTCTGGGATTTTTGTTCCTGAATTTTGACGGGACGGGACAAGACAGGACGGGGCGGACAAAATGATTCCTATATAGCCACACTTAAAACTATGTTTGGTGGGAGCTTTAGAAAATTTTTTGATTGAACATAAAAAATATGGTTTGTACTTGCTCGTTCTTTCTTAAGCAAATAGCTCATTCTTTTTATTATGTAAAACAACATTTCCTTTCACTAAAATAAATTAGAGCATTCCGTATTAATCTCAGATTTCAACGTTTTTGTTGCTATCTATGTATAAATTCAGAAACAAATCCACTATGTACAGCGATGGTTGTAACATTTAATAGTGAATAATAGTGGGAAAACAAAGAAAGGCTGCTGTTGAAAAAACTACCATTTACTATGGAGATTGAAGGAATACATACATCTCAACCACATTAATTACTGATACGCCCAAGTATTATATAACATTACTTTACAGCTTTATCCTATTACGTCACAAAACCTCTAACTCTCAGATGATTTGTCAGATAGTTATATCTGATCGAAGTTCTTATAACCAGAGTGAGTTTGAAACTTTCTGACAAGAGAAGCTGGCATAACCATTTCAAGTTCTGTACAGTTCATTATCAACATTGCTTTCAAATTTAGCAATAATTAATAATATTTTTGAAATAACATCTAATAAGCCAATTATTTTCATAGAAATAAGTGTGAGAAAAATGAAACTGATCCATGATTAAAACATTTTGATATGGGTTGATTGTGAAATTTTAAATCTGAAGGCCAACTATTTGTTCACATTAACTAAACCAAGTTTCAATCCCATTAATTAAATAAAACATTTTTCAACCAAAGTAGTTTAGGATTCATTCAAAGAAAGTTTAAATTAGAAAACCCTAATTCAATTGTTTCAGATTAAGTCTTTAGTTAGAGCAAAAAAAGGTTTCTATTTAAACAGAATCAGTACAGCTATAGTTCACTTGAGACTAGGCATCCATTTTGTCTCTCTTCTTCATCAGATGTTGCCTTAAAATGTGTCATCACTATTACGATTACACCATTTTTAGAGAATTGCTTCTAGATAAATATTGATAGATATAACAGATGTTGCATGTTTCCAGTCTATTTCTTAGTCATTAAATTTTCATTAGGTCAGGTCCTGGACAATTGTTTATATTATTAATAACTGTGTAGGTCATGATCGTCTGACCGATTCTTTCCAAATATAAAACGGTCTTGTTTAAATGCAGAATTGTTGATACGAGTATTTAACTTTTACATTTACTTCTGATATAAAACTGTTACGTCTTGGTGTTGTGGGTTTTAACAGCCTTGCGATCAGTTTATTTCAGTCCGTTTCATTGTACAGTAGCATTCAAATGCCGTAATCTAAAAGTAATTGGTGTTATTTCATTCCTGAACATCACAGTGTTGTCACACTACTTACTGTAGTTACTTGAAAATCATGACATAAAATACAGATGAAAAAAGACAAAATGAAAAGAAAATATAAATCAACATGAAAATGTTAAATTGACTGACAAACATTATTGTATCGCGGTAACTATTGAGTAGATCATTTGAAAATATTAAAGCCTTTATTTTAAAAAAGTGCTATCTGAACAACTTGTCACTCAAGTACTTCTTGATCACTCAAACATATATTTCCTTACACATAGAAACTGATTTCTTAAGATCTTATTAAAATTGATTTATCTGTTTAAAGAAACATTAGGAATATATCATTTTGTTTCACTGTATATAGAATTACAAAGAAATTATATGATCTTCATTGCCTCAATTCAGATTTCCTACCCATAGTTTACTATAATTATTTATCTTTTAAGTTTTAGTACACGATTAATTCGTATTTTCTTAATCAGTTCTTTAAGGAATTCTTGCACTGAAACATTAGTATTACTAAGTGTTTGTCAATAAAACACAATGCTTTTGTTTATTTCTCATAAATCTGAAGCACGATAAAATGTGTATATTTAATTTATATTCCATAAAACATATCAACTTTTCATTTCTAGACAACGTTGATGTATGTATCAATTTAGTTTCCGCATGATTAAAAAGGGTACGTGTTTGCGGATCTGTTCGTTACAAATACAATGAAAAACATTAATAAAGTATCGATATAAATCAAAGTTTTAATCATTGGCTTAAAGGGGTTGTCTTATTAGGTAAAACATTTGGCATTCGTTTAATATGTAAATTCTAATATTCAAACTAAGACGTAAAATGAAAAATATCTCTACATACCACGCATTGGTTAAAGAACCCTATATGGAAGAACTTTTATGAATGATTTTTATTTAAACAGCATTATAGTTGAAATAGGATGCATGTTTGTTGGCCAATGTATTTAAAACGCATGGAAGGAAAGAATTTTGAAAAACAAATCACTGTTTATCTCAGTATTCAATAATATGTTCGTAACAAAAAAAAAACATTTTCCTTTTTAAGCTGCTATTTATGTGTACATTTGAAAACAATGCCACTATGTTCAACGTTGGTTGTAATAGATAATAATGAGGCCATAAACCACGTTTATGTATTTATATATCTACAGATATTTACATCACATTTTTATGTGTCGTAAAAGATGTACTCCGACTTTGCTACCTTATTTCGAAAAACATGGTTCTGCTCCATCTTATCAAATAAACGAAATTTCTTAAAACTTAGTATAGGTATACAATATAATGTCCATGCCATAATCAATATACAATTATTATAATGTTTGATGCCAAATATTTAAACTTAAGCCAGGGTAAGTTTTTAATACATACATATTATGTTTAGCTTATCTTAGCTTTAGCCACAACGATTCTAAAGAAGAAGTTTTTAAAAAAATTAAAATAAACATATAAGGAAGACCTTCGAGGTCCAAAAGGCTATTATTTAAACTTTATGTAGAGGTGCACTAGACAATGTTTCATGCTAAATATCTAAGATACAGCTCTTCCGGTTCTTAAGTATTATATAAGAAATAGCTATGACCCCTGGGGCTGGTACATTTTTGACCCAGAGCGATAATTTGTACAATTCATGTACTCTAAGAGCTTTATCAGATGATGCTACGCACAAAATTTCAAAGCTCTAGGCTTCAGAAGAAGTCTTTCAAGGATTACATTTCTTAATATATTTTTTTTTGCCATTCTGACCTAGATATTCAAAGGATCAACACCATTTGATCAATTTTAATTCAAACTTTATGCTAGGAACATTCAAGGAAAATTTCATTAAAGTGGACACAATTGTTTCAGAGGAGTCATTTAAAACGTTGACGACAGATGCACGGACGCACTAACGGACAACGGATAAATTTCGACCACAAAAGCTAACCTTAAGCACTTTGTGCTCAGATGAGCCAAATACAAAATAAAGAAACGAGATTAAAAACTTATCATGTATCATAGTACTGAAAATGTGTCTAAAAATTATGCTGTAATTTGCACTAGCTATCATTGAACTGTATTGAGTCCAAACGGCACCACTAAATATAAACTTATGACTTATAATTAATATGTCTATTCACAAAACAATTACTAGTATACTCAAAGCAACATTAAAGTACTACTCTGACATTTTTGACATATTTTATCACCTTACTTTACAACCTTACTTTACACAATATTCCAAAGTCATTAACCGTTTCAACATTTGGCCATCAAGTGCCATACGCAAGAACATTCAGAAAAGTAATAGCAGAAAGTGTTTTTTCCAAATACGTACTAATTTACCAAACAATCTCAATAGTTGGTCAAATAAAGATTAAAACAACGAATTTTAACCAGAAGACGTGGTTTTAATAGTGGATAAGCATGGTGGTCTTAATTGGGGATCATGTTACTTTTGTCATTAAGAACAGAAAAATGTTGTTTTTTTGTGTTTCTTTTTCAGGTCTTAATAGCGGGGAGGTATTAATTCCGCATGGTTCGCAAGAGGGCGCATATTTGTGGCTGGCCCAATGTTTTCTAAACTCGTGATAGAGATGATATTTGAGAAAAAATCATTAAATATCTCAGTTTTCAAATTTTAAAGTATTGTCATAACAAATATAGTTTCTATAAATGTTTAAATTCAAAATCAGTTCCACAATGTTCAACAATGGTTGTAATAAATAATAATGAATATATTTTTTTCACGCCATTTTTATAAGACCTTTGTAGAAGGAACTTTAAAGATATTACTACCTAATAGCGCATGTCCTATAACTAAAAACGCTATTGTTTTGTGTTTGTTTTAATTAAAACGTATGTTTATGTAGCAATAAATTATTTTGACAGGATTATTAGGATAATTAGACGTTTGCTGGTGGATCAGTACTTTACTTTCATCATATCTCAGTATTCTAAGTTTGTTTAAAGATGTTGTCGCAACAGATACTTATTTATAAATGCTAATATAATAAAACGTTTTCAAAGAAAAAATATTACTTACTTTTGTAAATTTCTTATTCCTCTGTGCGAATCGGGTAGTCTCATTAGCAAAAGAAGGACTAAAGGGGAGTACCTATAATACAAAAATACATATGTGTATATTTTGCAAGTATTTGTTACGCATAGTAACAAGATCTGGGTAAACAAGCGTATAATCAGATGAAAAAAAAAAACAACATTTTGTCAGAAATATTTTGAATAACGTTTGTGATAAATCACTAATAATCAAGAGAAGAATCCCAATTTTATACCAAAACAAAATTTTTGATAAGATAACTTTGCGACAATTTTGTCTGAAATATCACATTAAGACAGTTTTATTATAAAATATATATTGGTACTCCACAAACATAATAAAAAATCCTAAAATTGCATGTTTATTTTATCAATTTAGTTTTTAAAGGACGATTACGAGTTATTGGTGGCTAATTGTAACAAAGTGGCAATGATGGCCCTTTTATCACTCACCTGACTGAAGTATACAACAGTTGCTATAAAAAGTGTATGGACGCAATGACGTTACCATAGAAATTCAAAACTTGCTATGGAAGTCACTGGTTGCAATGGAAAGTCCATGTTAACTATGGAAAGTCAATGATTACCATGGAAAGTCAATGATTGCTTTGAAAAGATTATGATTGCTTTATCAGTCACAGGTTGCTATCGAAAGTCAATGGTTGCTATGGAAATTCAATGGTTGTTATGAAAGTCACTGGATGCTATGGAAAAACAGTCACTATTGAAAATCAATGGTTGCTATGGAAGTCAATGTTGCCAGGGAAAGCTAGTGGTTTATATAGAGCTTCATCAGTTTCTATGAAAGTCACTGGTTGCTATTGAAAGTCAATGGTTGCTATGGAAGACACTGGTTGCTAGGCAAAACAAGTGTTTGTCATGAAAGGCACTGGTTTCTATAGGAAGTCAATTGTTGCTATGAAAAGTCACAGGTTGCTATGAAAAGTTACTGGTCATTATGAAAGTAGTAGTTTTGAATGACACTGATTTCTATTGAAGTATCTGCTTGCTATGGAAAGTCAATGATTGCTATGGAAATTACTGGTTGCTTTGGAAATTCAATAGTTGCAATGGAAATCAATGGTGATATACATGTTGGTAAAGGAAAATTCATGATCCAAGCCGCCTTATGGGTGGAGGCAATTCAGCCACAGGCCTATAACTTTAACAAACTTAATAGAGGTATACAATATAATACTCATGCCATATATCAATATACAATACAAAAATTGATGCCAAATATTTAAGCTTTAGCACGGGTAAGTTTTTATTACATACATAATAGGAAAATTCCTTTACAACCCGGGATTGAGCCAATTTAGACCACAAGGCTATAATTTCAACAGTCTTGGTAGAGGTCCACTAGACAACATTTCATGCAAAATACCTTAGCTTAAGCCTAAATGATTTTAAGGGGGAGTTTTTAAAGTTTTTGAAATAAACATATAAGGAAGACCCTCGAGGTGGAACCAATTGACCGAACATTCATTCTTTCCAACAGTTTGTCAAATAAAAATTAAAACAATGAATTTTAACTAGAAGATGTGGTATTTTTAGTAGATTAGCGTGGTGGTCTTAATTGTTGATCATGTTACTTTCGGCAAAAATAACAGACAAATGCGGGTTTTGTTTTGAAATATGGTCTTAATAGCGGGCAGCAATTGATTCTGGGTGGTCCACTTTATTTGTAACTGTGTGAGTAGTTTGCAAACTGACAATTATATAGTAAATTACATGTGTTTATTACCTTAATAAATGCAGTATTGTGAAAAACACTCCGATTACGAGAATGCTCCGAGCAATGGAAAAATTATTCTAAATGAATTTATTGAAATTAGAATATGATATTAGAATTGAAGTTTTCATCTACAATAAAACGAACGATTACGTTAAAAAGTATCATTTCATCGGCTGTACTTACTTCTTCGATACACCACTCACTTGAAATACATTCTTGCCTCATTTGTTCATCTTCTACGACCGCTATTTGTTCTAAGCCTTTTACATATTCTTCAATTGCATCATCAATGACGGGTTTGAAATTTTCTTTTTTGATTGAAAAATCGATAGTTGATAATTCCTTTGTAATGTCCTCCATAAGTTCCTTGCCTCTTTGAAGACTTATATAAATAAGAGCTTCTTTGCCAGTTGTAGCTGAGTTTAGTTGTTGTTTAAGGTTTTTTAGTCTGCCTTCAAAACGAACCAATTTTCCCCTCATGCTTTCAGTATATTTTGTGTTTTGATCAAACTTTTCATTCATCTCTCCAAATGATTTCTCCATAAGGGAATCGAACATTGCGCTTATTCTACTGCGAAATAATTCCAGTTCTTTAATATATTCAGTCTTTGAGGTTTGGTTAGTTTCTTCCTTTTGGTTTATTTTATCATAATTTAATTCGATTTTTTGAAGTTGTTCTTCAGTCTGTTTCATCATTCTTTCTTTGTCGTCTTCTAAACTTTTGTTCATTGCTTCTACTTGTATATAGTCCATGTTAGCGCATGGCCTTAAATGGTAACATTGTGTATCTAAGCACATATGCGAATAGTCTAAATCTAAGGCGTTGTGAGTACCTTAGTGACCATATTCACATCCGAGTGTACATGGTCGGTGGCAAAAGTAAAAACTTCACATTATTCCAAAATTATGTTCAATTTTATATTTTACTTTTAATAATGCCCAACAGATTTTTGAAATTTTTTGTTTGGAATGTATCGGTAACGCTCATTTACAAAAGAAAACAATTGGACAGTCTTAGTTACATTTCATGAGTATGATACACATTTTCATTTTCAAGTTTTGGTCAATCACCATAATAAAAGCGAATTGATAAACATATTACATGTATTACTAATTACACTGAACTTAAACTGCGAAAATAAGAACATAATTTCACCATAAGCAAACACAAATTATCATCATATAATTTTAATGTTATGAATATAATAGAAATTAAGTTGCAAACATATAGAATTTTGAAATACTCGATAAAATATAGCATGCACATTAAACAGTACGGATGGGAAGGTTCAAATTAAAAAAGAAATCAGTTTTGCTGTAAAATGCTCGCTCTTCAACTATGTATTTTAAAACGTGACACTGCATAGGTTATTATGTTCCTTATGGTCAGTGTCAGAATAATCGTACAGTTTCACTGTAGATATTTTTTTACAACTCTACAGCGACACATTGTTTACGGTGTAGTATAAATATCATGTTTAAACAAGTTGCAAAGCGTATAAAATTTATCTACATGTAAATGTCAAATAGCAAAATATGCGAGTTTTGGGGGCACTTATAGTGGGTAGCGTTTATTTGTTGAGAAAAGAATTTGTTGTTTAGAAGGGAGTTTTGTTGAATTGTTGAAGATGGTTGAATTTAATTGTGGTGACCTTAATTGATCATAGTTCATTGGTTGTAATAAGTTGTTTTGGTTTGTTGTATTTTATTTTGTTGTTGAGTTATATCTCTTTGGTAAGAAATATTTGGTTGACATTGGTTGAATGTTTTGAGTGATTTTGTCTGGTCAAGATTATATCAATTGATACTTTGTTACGTAGATATCTGTAAATATTGGGTGCTTTAGTTTAAGTTGTTTTCTGATGCTGATTAGATTTTGTGAAGTTAATATTATTGGTTGAATCTTTGTGGTTTATACTGTATCTTAGAGTTGTAAAAATTATCATTTTGTGTTCTTCATTTTGTGGTGATTTTATTGTTTTGTTTGATCGTAAGTTGTTTAGAGCTTGGGCTCGCCAGGTGTCTAGTACTGTTCCTTATAAAAGACGTATACGTGAAAAGATATTTCGTATAAGTGGTTGATAAATGATATGTGTTTATTTTGGGTGTAAATAATGATCAGAGTGCATTGTTTTTGGATATAAATAATAATCTGAGTTTGTTGTTTAAATGTACTTATGGATTTGAGATGGAAAAAGATAAAAATACCTAAAAAATAGTGTTAACCAAACAATAATTAACATGCTAGTTTTCCAACTGAGAATATTTCAATTTTAAGTCAGGCGGTGCGGCCCAGCCTCCATATCTTGGAAATTGGTTCTGGTTTTTAGTTCTAGTTTTTTATTACTTAATCTTTCTTTAGATAGATAAACATTAAGGCAGTAATTTTCCTGACAGTAAGAGAGAGAGAGAGAGAGAGAGAGAGAGAGAGAGAGAGAGAGAGAGAGAGAGAGAGAGAGAGGGAGAGAGAGAGAGAGAGAGAGAGGGGGAGAGAGAGAGAGAGAGAGAGAGAGAGAGAGAGAGAGAGAGCATTATCTGGTTTACTGTTTGAAGCGTTAGAACATTTAAATGATCTTGACCCTCTATTTATCTTGAATGATAAAACCTTACGAAAAACTTTTTTTCAACATTCCATTCATTTTAAAATACACTAATGAATGTAAAGACTAAATAAAGAAAAATACATATCTATAACTATAAAATAGGTATGATTAAATTCTGGTTTGACATAGATTTTTCAAAGAAAACAAATATCGCTTTCATTCAGTTTAATGTAAATACTAATTAAAGAAAAAGCACATCTGTTATATAAGTTATATTATAACAAAATTGTATAAGAATCGCATTTAAACAAATTTGTTTTGAATAACCTGACTTTTTATGTCAGTGCCCCAAATGACAAAATAGTACAAACAAAAGTGACACTGGAAAAAATAGTACAGACAAAGGTGACACAAAGACATAACTTATTACAATGTCAAAAGCTTAGCCTTATATCTGCTTAAATTTGAATAATTTAATAAACTAAATAGTACTGAATGCGAAGTTACCTGTGGTTCAGTGATGTACAAACGTGACAACACAACGTCTCGTGTTCTCTGCAGAAGAATTCAATGGGTTTTCCATGTGTCGAACACTTAAACTGATCACTTGACCAGACTTCAATATCATCATGTTTCAACACGATATGCTTGGCAAGGTAAGGTACTCTCGGGTGCAGCTCAAAACATTCCTCGCAGTAATAGGCCTCACATTCCGTGCAGTAATATTCGGCTATGGTCTTCTTATCTTTAGTTTTGCAGGGAGTACAGTGTTTCTTGTCTTCCATGTCTAATAAGCTATAAGCAAAAAATACTCTTTCTCTGAAGTAAGTAGGGAAACAAATGTTATTTCTGAAAAGTCATTAAAATAGCTTTATGTCAAGTAAAAGATTTGTGAGTTTCTATATCAAATTTCTTTAACCTATTATTTAACATTATTTATTGTCTTTCAATGCAAAACACGTATTCAAATATATTAATAAAATAAGGAAATCGCAAAATTTTTCAAGCAAGTCTTGATTTAGAGCAGAGAAATAAAAACGTTTCAAAAGTTTACTTCATAATAGTTGTTCTGATTTTTACAAAACAACATTAATGTTTGACACATCATTCTTGCTTTTTTTTTAAAAAGCGCACCGTATTATATCGTTTATATAACGAAATCATGCTTTTTATGATCACTCGGTATTTCTTCTTTTAATCAATATCTTGTCATCTGACGGTTAGTTTACTCTTCAAACAAATGGTTATTTTATTAGTAAATGATAGAAATTGGATAATTTGCATATATCAATAGTAAATTAAAAGAAATCGTACCTCAGTATACGTCCACAAAATGAATGCTTAAATGACTGAATGTATATACAATCTTTAGATAAACTTACCCGTTACAAAGTTTAAGTGTATCAAATAATATGATATGCTCAAGAAAGTTTATCATTGGCGAGATAAGCGGTAAAAAGAGCTGCAGTTTAATAGATAATCAATGGAAAATATTGAGTTGTGATGTTCAAAAGTGTTTGTACTGATAAAGACAGAAGAACGGTTAATAAGTATCAATAATTGTCATTTTATGTGAAGTTAAGCTTAATAATAGTAAAATCGCTAGATCTTTACACTTAATGGTGCAACCCATGAATATTTCTGTCATTTGCCATCTTCCCATCTAATTAAGCTCTCTGAACTTCATTGAAATAATAATCTATTTTGATTAGGATCATGTACATACATGTACAATACACATTCAACTCCATGTATAATTTCTTAAGATAAAATATTAGATACTTTTATGCGTTTGTTGTATGAATGATGTGAAATTTTAAATGGATTAGTTCTGTAACACATGGTGTTAAAAACCTCTAAACTTTGTACAGTTATTCCAACAAATTTCAATCTCATAAATACTGAATAACAACAATTTATGTTGAAGTCAAAGAACTGAAATGACAAAAACAATAATGTTTGCATATATACAATTAATAGATATAGCATTAAATGACGATCTTATTTACATAGACATTTGTGTCACTGAATTAAGCATCTATGTTCTTTACATATAAACATTACATATATAATGTTCACATTATTAAAACAGGTTTAAATACAAACTAAATTATACAGTATCTGATATAAGGGATGTTAAACAAAATCCACAATAAAACACAAGCACACTGTACATCTGGCTCATGTGATTGTTATCTGCGAACAAATTAAAACATATAATGCATGCTATTATAAAAAGTAAACTTTTTTTTTAAAGAATTTTAAAGATCCTGTATGTTGTAATTAAGGTTGTTATCACATTTAAGTGACATTTCATATATGTATATAATTATGCTTCTAAAACAATTTTCAAATATCGAAGAATATGTAAAATATGTACTACAAATATTAAAATATATAGAGGATATTTGTTTGTGTGTAAGATGAAATTTTATTTCATCGAGTGGGCTTTAAAACAGTATTCTCACGAGTGGCGTAGCCTCGAGTGAGAATACTGTTTTTAAAGTTCACAAAAGACGAAATTTGGTGATTGGAATTTGAATGAATAGAAGTAAGTTTTCTTCTTTTTATTACTTTTGACATTTAAGTTATTTATCAATTTCAGCTTTGCTTTTCTTTAAATAGCCTGACATTGACAATATTGTCAACAAAAAAAAATTGATGTACCACATGGGGAAAATCTTAAAAAAGTAGTTTCGTCATTGAAAAGTGTGAAATTATATTTTGATAATTTTCAATGTGAAATTATCAAATATAATTTTCACGGATAAATCAGTAATCCACTAAAAAGCATAAAATAAATGCATTGATTTCTTATTGAAAAATGTGACTAAAGATTTTATAGAAAATAAATTTCTAATTACCTCCCTTTATTAACATGAAAATGTAAATTCTTTAATATATTTACAAATAATACTTTTTGGAATTTGAAATATAGATAAATCTTCATTAGAGCACGATATTTATGATATAAGACCATAAAACATCGAGTTACAGGACCTTTAAAAAGAAAGTAAATGACTGCCATTTTTGAACATTCAAAGCGCGTTTAATACAAAATTGTAAATAAGCCTAATAATAAATTATCATGTCAGTCATCTCAAAATAACCTCAAATATTTCTCATGAATGACTTGATAATACAAACAATTGAGTAACATGAACAAGTTATATATCAAAATATTTTTGATCTTAACAAAGCTTTAAATTTTATCAAAGCCTAACCGATCGGACAGTAAGTTCTTGAGCTTTAGGAACAAAAAACGGTCCATAAGACAAGATAATGGAGAGGATGAGAAAGCACAACAACTGTTTGCTGCTCCTGATAGTGATGCACAAAAGATGTCTTGTGTGACATGTCATATTGTCATGTATCAATCGGACATTGTTTAAGATGTTGTTATATTATAATATTTTATGAATGTTTGAGGAATTTAGTTAAGTAGAAGTTCGCATTTTCAAATTTTCCTTTAACAACATTATATCAACTTAGCCTGCATGTCCAGTTGTGAAGAATATGTTTATATAACTTCAAGGCTATTGGACTGCTTTGCTATTCAATATATTTGCCAGACTTTGTTGCACATATTTTGTTCTGAATATTTTGTTTCGGCTCAAAACGGGCTCCTATGTCCCCTACAGAAGGGAAACTAGTAAGCAGAAATCTGTTAAAGCAACATTTCTTTACATTGCAGGGTTGCCTTTTCCTACTCATTTGTCAGGGGAATATCTATCAAGTAAATATGGTTCTACTTCTATAACTACTTTTGAGAGACTTTTATTATTCAAATGAGATGCTTATGATTCAAATTATTCACTAAGCTATATATCGTGAGCAAGCAGCAACTAATTGATTCATTCTAGCGACAATCTTGGTAGACATTGCTTGTTTTCAGCAGACGGACATCTGGAACACCTGTTATTCTTCCTTCTCATGACTATGTTTGTTGAAACACGGTGAGACGTGACGTTGTTTAACTTTATATAGAGGTCCAAAACATTCAGAATGTACGTGAGTGCAGACATCTTTATATCAGGTAGTTGTACTTTGAATTTTGAAGTAGAAATAAGTAACTAGTAGCAGACGACAGGAACAATAACTTATGATCATTGAACAAACAAAACAAAGTTGATTTTCAAAATAGCAAATATGTTATGTATCCTCATCCATTTGATCTCAACTTAATATAAATATATTTTTTGTTTGCTTTCATTATTTCTTACTTTCTGTAAATAAATGCTTCCCCGCCTTATCAGACTAGGTCATATGTTTAATTGCATCAAAAAAAAGCATCGCATAGTTTAGTCTGGTTCCCTGTCGGAAAGTATAGTGTGTAGTATATTTCAATATCAGGTATACAGCCAGTTTCAAACTTAAAAGTAAACGGCATACAGTTTATTGTTTGTGTTGTTTAGGATTAACTGAACGAAGAAAGCAAGTGTTAGTGAGCGACCATGTATTTTCATTGTTGAAAAGTTTTGAGTGCAATTTTATTTTTACACTTAAAAGGATATCAAAATGCAAAATGATTGGACATCAGCAACATTTATGTATATGTATTTTGTTATGAGAACTTTACTCAGCAACTATCAACACATATTTTTAAAGATAAGTCTGCTTTCGGCTCCTCTACTTGTACGTATACTATTGTTTATAACGTACATTTTCGTATATTAATCTAGTGTTTCCCGAGAAGGAATTTTTGTAGGCTAAACTTGTTGAACGTAACCCACATTAGAATTCCCTAAACGAATGAATGCGTATGCCATTCGATTTCAACCCCATGCCTTTATACATTTTACTAAATATAACTATTCTAAATGGCGAACCGTTTTAATGACGTACCCTGATCCTTTACACATCATTTTGTCATTGGTTCAAATGACTAATCAATATTTAGTGCGAAAAGTATATCTACTCAATAATCTTGAAAAGTGCACATTAACGGAGGTAAAGTCAATGAAATTGTATAATTTAAGCATATTATGGTAACCTCCAAAATCTGCTTATTTACCCCATCATAGAAATTTTAGCAAAGTACAGATATTCCCCAAGTGTGCTTTTTTAGCGTAGTATCGAAAGGTCATCCCAATTTTGCCAAAAGTTAGACAGAATTCTCGTTGTTTATAGTAAGTTTGATGATTCATATTATTTTGGATGCAAAACCATCGTTATTTGATTAAGATGTACATCGTCTTTAGTTCACAGTACGTTTGCAGTGGAAAGGTTGCAAATCATATCCATAGCTAAACGGCAATAGTAAAAATAATAGCATGTTTTCTTTCTCTTTTTTTCCAAACCGAACCAAGTATCACATATTTTAATATAAACGGTTGCAGATATATAAAGTCAGAACATTTCGATACAGATAAAGTAATGGAATGGATTTCAAAATTTTATACTTATCCCTATTTTTTTTTAAATTTTAACATAATGTATCTTATCATCATAATCGCTTGAAATGCATTTTTATTTTCAAAATATTCTTAAAAAGTCAACCGGGGTGGGAATAAAAATCAGCTGAACAGAGCGTGAAACGTTCTAGTACGGAAGCACAGAATTCGCGTTAATACATGTATACTTCAAAATATTTTATCTGAAATACAAACATGAAAGACTGATGATCGCGCAAGCGGATTTAAGGTTGGACTATTAACTGATAAAGGGAGGATGTTCCGGAGAGTCATTTGCTCTCTTATATATTTTCCAGAAAACTGTAAGCTTAAACATTCTTATTTTAAGACGAGATGTAATTTGATAATTATCACATTACTGTTATCAAAGCAGAAGTATCTAACGTCTGTAAGAAGACACTTTTATATTCATGTTACCTCCCGCTGACAATGATACATTATCCTGAAATGTACGGTAACATGTTTGGACCAGGTAAAATGCCACCTATTAACATGAAGGATGCAACTAATGAAAGAGTAAACGAACAATAGATCAAATGAATATGAGATAAGAGAAGGTCGCTTACATGAAAAAAAGGGGTTTTTTTGTTGCTTTTTTCGTTGGCTAACGAAACTAGCAGCAATCCATCCGGAGGTGATGCTGTAATGTTTCTCATCTTGCACATTTAACAAATGAGATTCTTAAAACAAAGTTCATTTGTGCTTGAAAATTAATTGTCAGTCAAGTGTCTTAAATAATAGTTAGCTGACATGCAATAATACCATTCATATAAGTGATTTTTGTCCACAATAAAAATGCTGAAGTTTATTGGTGGATATATGAGAGCAGCAAATGTTACGCGTTTAGCACAAGAATAGGGAAATTTACAAAAATTTAAGGTTCATAACTCTATTTTTCTAATTTTACCTCCAATCTGGCTCTCTGGCCTCTTTCCCGTACACCATTGTCCCTGTGTTACCATCTTTTATGTCCTTGTTTATTTTCCTAGTAATTTCCTTGTAACTATGTTTATAATAGCGTCCCGTTACACATATTTCACCCTAGGTAGTGTTCTCCCCTATTAAGTTCTTTGCCCGTTGTCCTGAGTTGGTTGTTGTATTAAATGAGTGTCGCATTTCTTTGCTTTTCTGTGCACTCAAATTTAATGCATCGATGAATATAACAATTGAATTTTTCAAGCTTCAACAGCATTTGGTTACAGCTTTATCATTGTCGTCCGGAGATGTCTTGACAAAGCTGTCATTTATTTTAAAACTTGCCTAGACTAATTGTTTGTTTTATTTTTTACAATATTTTATGTATCGTGTAATTTTTAAAAATAATTTCTAGGACATTTCTTGTAACACACAATACATGACATATATAGATAAAAAACGGCTTATGTTCATTTTTCTAGGGTTTGCACGAAAATAGTTGCATCTCCTTTTTAATACTGCATGAGTAACAACCTGTCCAACCATATACACCAAAAATAACTTTATAACGCAAAAAAGTATCCATTGTCTACAGTTTATAAATTGCATAACTTTGGATATCGAGATTAATGTTTTACTTATCGAAAATGAAACTGGTATCATATGTGTGTTCAAAACACTGTTACTTTAAAGCATTTAGCAAATTCATTCGACCTTATGCTTCTATGCTGTCACTCTTATTATTATATGAAGACGTTTTGATAAATGCACAAAATTGTGATAATTAAGAATAACTTATTCTGACTATTCGAAACATTCTGTACATGTATTACTTGACATTTGGTATTACACAATAATTATATACAATATCCGAGTATAAACAGAAAGATACACTCTTCCGTCCCAGATATAGTATGTGTTTCATTTTTAGCATTTTCTTTGTTCAATTTCATCATTGTGATAAATACATTATTTTGTGTCATTAATTTTAATATCTTAAGTCTTATAATGAGTGACTCGCATGCATAAAACATACTGGTCAAGTTTTGCAAAATACATCAACGAGGCTAGTAAATCAAGTAATATGATGGTAACTTAAACGTTTGATGTTCTGTCTTACCATTTTGCTATGGTTTACTTCGAAATCCGATAATAACCGACAGAATGTAATTGAATATTCAAATTATCATGTCAATATTGCCAAACAATACTTGACATGTGGTATAACATAGCAAATATAAACAATCTCCGACTATTAGAACAGTAGATGCATGTACTACTTGGCATGTGTGTTACAATATAATCAATTTCCGACTATTTGGAACAATATGTTTATGTATTATTTGACATGTACAAATAAAGTGATAATTGCATGTTCATTCTACAGAAACATACAAAATATATACAATCTCCGACTATTTTAAACAATTTGTGCATGTATTACTTGGCATGGGGTATTCAATAAATAAAATCTCCAACTATTTGGAGCAATCTGTGACTGTACGAATACACAATACACATTACACAATATACAATATTTCACTACTCAAAATAACCTAATATAAGATTCAAGTTATACAAATGTATTATACAGCATATTATCATATCAAAATTGAATCCATTTCAACGCACTGAAACACATACTAATGTTATTAAGGTTACAATTAACTGTGAAAAAAACTTGAATAACAGTGTTTATACAGTGGAGCTGGAGGAAAATTGATATTAATATTCTTATTTGTTGTCCAATTTAAGTCTTCCTTTGTTGAAAAAATGTAATGTTGTTGATATACAATTTATCGAACATAAAAAATTAAAATAAATATCAAATGGCACTAGTTAAAGATAATGTTGAATGAGATGATTTTTCACTTTTCCATCTAATTTACATGATTTTAGATATTATTTTCTTTTTTGAACTTGAGCGTAGCTCCTTGCTCACAAAAAAGATTACAATACATAATTTAAACGCAAAGTAAGCATATATTACATGTAAAATAATGTAGAGACACAAAATAAAGAAACATATCATATATCACACATAAATTACAAAGTAAAAAAGTTATATTAGAGAGTGATCCAGTTTAGTCTTAAATTCTATGAAGAACTTGAAATTACAAAATAAAGTTGATAATGATTTATGTAAGATGATATAATCTAAATGTATGTAGCTTATAGCCTTACTTAGTTATAACAGGTAGGAGTTCTCTGAAATTGGTGAAATTGGTGAAATTGGTGTTACACTGAATAACCTGATGATAAACATTTTTGTCACCTGTAATCTATGTTCATATCATACCATCATAGTATTTTCGAGGGATGTATCCATTCACACACATTTGACCACATTGAATCATTTAGTTTCGTTTAAAATTGTCTGAGGTTCCATGTGCTCTTCCTTTTGTCCTAGAAATTAAGTGTAAGACACATAAAATGCAAGAATATGCTTATAGAATTTTCATACTATAATTTTCATAAACTAAGAACATATAATTGGAAATATGGACATATATGTACATATTTAAAAGAACCATAGTAGTGATTTACACAAAATTTTACTGGCCCACATGCAATTCAATGAGATTCCTTCTGACTTTAGTGTTTTTTGCCTTTTTATGGCAATTTCAAAGCATTTTTTGTCATATCTCGAGAGTTCTCAAAAGGCTGTCCTGTATAACTAACAAGCAATTACCACTATATGATTTCAATTATTAGAGAAAAATTATGCATCACACGAGAATCGGGCCATCGATCCCTGAACTCTCCGTATTAAGCTTAGCGGACGGACCTTTTTCTTTTAAAACTACAGGCGCAACAACAATTCTATCGTGGTACACATTTTTACAAAGTCATTTCAAAAGTTTAAAGGACGAATATAATCCATGTAAAGTAAAAGTCACCACATATCATTTTCATTGAATAGACTCAGAGAAAATCATATTTTAAAGAAAGACACAGGCAAATTTTTAAATTAAAACAATTCGGTGATTCTGTCGGCGGCTAAATTTCGTTCGACATAATATATTTATGCTTCAAACTCAAAATATATAGTATTTATACCGAACTTGGTTTAAACATATTTTATTTAAAATATTTGTACATGTGTAGATATCAACATAAGATTAATTATAGATTTTAGCCAAAAGCAGAAGTTTATAGAAGCTATTATCTAAAAATACCGAACTTTATGCTTGTACTTCATTAAAATGACTACAAATGACTACAAATGTCATTTTAGCGTGATTTGAGTACAAAAGATAATTTTGATATTTTTGTCATTAATTTGCTTGAGTATCCCTTTAATGCTCAAATGTGTAAATTTTATTGATCATCCTGATGATGATTGGAATTCCTACCAAGTCACTTCAAAAACTTTTAAGGACGAAAAATTCTATTAACGCTCACCTGATATTAGAATTTATGGACTCTTTGCTGTCGAAATTTCACAGAATCCGTCTGCATTTGTGGAAATGAAAGTAACATACATGTAAATGTTTAATACAGACAATGAATATATTCAAGTATTAGATAAAACGTTTGCTTTTGCAAATTCGAAAACAATATAACTTTCATCAAACTTAGATGTAGACTAAGTGAAAACTCTTTCTTTATGTAACGTCATTTTTTAAAAGACCTATAAAAGGAAATCTAAGGAAATGATTACTTACTGGTATTGAGGCGTATTAAACTGAAGAGGTTGATAAGCATAACCATGATATGAATTTAAGGAAATTTCTATTTACTGCTCCTTTGCAAAAGCAAACGTTTTATCTAATACTTATTAAATTTTAATCCATGTTGGGATTCGAACTCACAGCGTGGAGAGGCAAGTCGTTTGAAGTTCTGATTTACTTTATCTAAGGTTTAAACAACATATTTTACGAGTATTGGTTATAAATTTTTATGATTCCTATAAAGTTTCGTTGAATTCCAGGCAATAGTTGCAGAGAAGTAGCACGGAAACGATTATTGTTCCTTATGCATACTGCATAACTTATCAAGGGCTATAACTCTGATTTAAAGTATCTGACCGAAACAAGGCGATGATATCCGCTCTCCTCTTGGTAAACGAAGGTTCCAATAAAGTTTCGTTGAATTCCAGCCAGTAGTTGCAGAGAGGTAGCGCGGAAACGATTATTGTTCTTTATGCAAAGTGTCTGACCAATATAAGGCCATGATATGCACATCTCCTTTTGGTATTGAAAGTTCCCATAAAGTTTCGTTGAATTGCAGAGAAGTAGCGCGGAAACGATTATTGCTCTATATGCATATTGCATAACTAATCAATGGCCATAACTCTGAGTTAAATGGTCTGAGAACTAGTGCGGAAACGAAATTCGGACGGACGGACGGATGGACGTACGGATGGAAGGACGGACGGACAACGCCAGAACAATATACCCCTCCCGATTCCATCGGCGGAGGATAATAACAGAGTTAGTATCTCCCCCGCATAGTGGAAGTTTTACATACCCCCCACAAACACACAAAAACAGTATTTCAGAAGTTTTCAGGTATGCCATGACTTTCAGTGCAAATTCTTAATAAATGCTATATCTAAATATACAACAATAAAATTATAATCGAAATTTAATGAAACAACTTTATACATGTTAACATAGGACAGTTAACATCAATGAAAATAAATGCAAACAAGGAGACAATATAAAATTTAGAGCCTACTTGAGATGAACTAATGTTATTTTTCAGTGCACCCCTCTTTCTAATCGATACATATTTAAAGCTTAAAGTAAATATCTCTTTGGAGTTATTCCCTGGTCACGGAAAATAAGGTCATGTTAAGCTTTGACATTAAAATGTTGTGTAGAGGGCTTAACGTCGATCCTTTGATAAATTGAAAAATTATGGACCGGACACGAAATATAACCTCAGTCAAACAATGTTAACCTTTGTGTTAAATGTGTGGCTTTGATCTTGAATTAAGGAGTCTGTGTGTTGTGTATGACACATCGGCTTATTATGGTGATCATTTGCGCTAATTTTTTAAAAATCTCTTGATAGATGAAATGTTATGCTGACGGATACGAAGCATATCCTCAATCAATCAATATTGACCTTTAATCTCAAAGTGTGATCTTAACATTGCAGATGTGTTCTGGTTGTTTGGCATGACACATCGCCTTATTATTTTGAACTTTGTGGTAAATTAGTTCAAATCCCTTGATGGAAAAAGAACTTTTGAAACCGGACACACATCAGACACACAGTGTGACTTTAACCTTGGAGGAAGAAGTTGTTTTGCATGCCACAGTGTCTTATTATGATTAATATCTATGCAAAGATGTTTTTAAATCTCTTCATGAATGGCTTGGCTATGATCCAGACGCGGGCATGCTGACTGACAGAGGAACAGACAGACATGATTTTCTTGAAAAGGCGGGTAACAATAAAAGAACGGACATAAAATTTTACATATTTATATATCTAAATGCCTTTATATTATGGCATCTCATAATGACCAAGTAAGCTTTAAATGATTGTGTTTAAAGATATTTACGTAAAAGATAAAATATTTACTTTTGCAAACTTAAATATCGTGAAAACTATTTCTTAATGTAACGGAGGAAATTTAAGTAAATACTTACTTGTATTTGACGTGCCTTTTTTTCTCGTTGAGGAGGTTGATAACAATTATCTAAATTTGGATTTCCAGACCTAACCTTAACGAAAAAACCAAATAATGATTATTACAATTATAATAAATCAAACATATTGAAACACACATACTATTTATCTATAAAAATGCATTTGTTCTAAATTCTTATACAACTTTATTTTGATTTGGTTTTACATCTACAAAAGAACTATGAGTCATATTGCGGCTTTTCAGCATTACTGGTGGATGAAGACCTTAATTGATTACGAATACATAACAAGACTGTCTGCTGGACAGCCGAATTCCCTTCCGAAGCAGACATAAATGTGTACTTCTTGATCTTTAGCGAACCATGACCTTGTTGTTATGAAATGCATTTCATAAGCACAGTTGTTCATCACAAATGTCTGTTTCAGTTATTGGCCAATTATCTTCTTGATCTAGAAGGAAGATACCTTTGTAGAGCCTGTTATTCATATATTGACAAGTTTCTTGCATATTTTGATGTATCATGCTTTAGGCAAAATTGCTGTTCCATGGGCTTTGGTGATATGTTCTGTTTTAGCTGAAATATTTGATTGTGATAATAGTGTATGATTTGTTATAGTTTTAATGTTTTACAAATCATTCAGGTGAGGATTACAAGACTGCAGGTTATGTTATAACCTTGACTTTGCTAGGAGGCGTGAGGGATGTTGCACATTTTCATTATCCCTCATGAACAGACTCAATCAAACCGAGTCTGCAATTCTCTTGTAATTTTGTTGTAATTAATGCTTCCGAGGGATCACTTTGTTTCCAGATATTTGGGGTAGCCACTTGGTTGTTGCCTTCTGTTGGTGATGATGGTGATCTTTTGTTCCAATATAATAAAAAATCAGCAGTTTAAAAGTTATGAAGAGGACAATTTTATTTCTGTTTTAACATTTGACCTGTATGTGTGACCTAGACCTTGGGTAGCGACCTGAATATTGCGCTCCACACATCATGTCATTATGGTGACAATTTAAGCAAAATCATTTTGTTAACTTTTCAGTAGCTTAAAGTTATGGAGAGAACATGAAGATATGAACTTTATAATTTTGACCTTTAAGTGTCACCTTAATCTTGGGGGTAGCAACCTCAATGTACCTTAGGGGTAGCAACCTAAATGTTGCGCTCTGCAGATTGTATCATTGTGGGGATCTTTGTGCCTCGTAATTCTTAAACATTTGAATTGCCAATAAGTTAAAGAGCGGACATAGAAAATGGATATTTTTTCATTGAAACTTTGAGCGTGACCTTGGCCTTGAGGGTAGTGACTTCATTGTTGTGCTCTGCACATCGTCTCACAAAGGATAACAATTATGGCGGACGGACGTACCGAGGGACTGACAGACGAAGGTTATTCCTAAAAACCCCTTCCCGCTGTGCGGAAGGGGATTATAAAACAGTCATTTTTACAGGCTTACAAGAGACGCTGTTATTTTTTTCTGATACAAACAAGCCTGAAACAACATCCGTGTTTATCAGGAACTTTATATTAAGCGAATAATCAAATAATATTTTATATAAGAACATATTGCGATAATTAATGCTTCCGATGGATCACTTTTTTCAATATTGAATTTACAGTTCGATGTTTACACAGTATTTTGTACTTGAATTGGATGTCATATTATGACCTTGTGTCTGACTTCACACCTGGAAATGCCGACAAGGATCTTATGAACAACGTAACATTATTCTAAAAATGATTAACATCATTTTAATCATTCCAAAACATTTTAAAGACAAAATAAACTTGCCATACTTTATTTACAATTGATAATCTTCATCATGTTTAAATATAAAACGTCAAGAATCCAGTTACTTCTGTTTAAAGTGCATCCCAATCGCTCTCATCGATCTACATTTAAAGTTTCATTGAAACCTCTAATTTAAAAACGCTATTGGAGTTTTTCTCTGGACAAGGAAAATCAGGCCGTGTTTAGCGTTGACCTGTAAGTTTGATCTTAACCTTGATAGTAAAGGTCTAAGAATTGCACATAACAAATTATCTTATTATGATGCAAACATATTTCAAAAGTTGTGGAACGGACACAGAAAATCCACATTACATGTCATATTGCTTTGACCTTTATGTGTGAATTTGCCCTTGTTAATAGAGTTTTGATGTTGCACCTTACACATCTTTTTTATTATACATGTAGTGAACATATATGAACGGTCATTTTAAAAACCCTTGATGGATGTAAACAAATTTACAAATGTACCGGAAGTAATCCATTGAACGACTCTCGGCAATTACATTACAATGTACAAAATTTAATATTCGCCCCATTCGTAAATGGATCATATGATTCCTTGGCAGGATTAATTATGATATGTAAACAATAAACGTTTCTCTAATGGTAATGATATGCGCCTAACTCCCTTTTTTATAAGCTCATAAAAGCAAATCAACATTCTTTTCAATAAAAGCAACCAATTCAATTTTATATTTTGCAATTACAGGTAAATTGACGGTTCAAAGTATTACACCCTCAGATCGGAGTTTCAAAAGATCTACACATTGTATAACCTTGGACCCAGTAAGAGAAACACTTAAAATGTATATAAAGCTTACCATGAATATAAAATCTAAACTGTTAATGATATCGTTTAGAAACTTTATACATACACAGAGACTTGTAAGAGGGAGAGGGAACTGTAAAACTACGAGTACAATAGTCTTTGAATTGTGGCGTGGTAAAATATTTTACGCTTACAATTGAATATTTAGTAGGTCACTAGGGTCAAAGTTACTGTTGCTTGAAATAGAATTTTACAATCCTATTCCCGCTGTCTTCATTTTTTGACTGATGAACATGTACTTTTAAATTGACACATGTGCAGATTGAGGGACCATCCGTCGCTTTAAGTGATATTTATTGTAAACAATGCTTGTTTATAGTAAAACGTTGAGAACGAGGATGTTCCAGGTTTTAGGATAATTATTGAAAAAATTAAAAATAATGGTCTTCTACTATTTAAAGACATTACCTCGTGAAATGAATTATTATCGAATGTTATTTCTTCTGTGTATATTTCACTTGCAATACATTCCTTCATCATCTTTTCGTCCTGAGGAATCGCAATTTGATCTAACCCTTCTAGATATTCTTCAATTGTACCATCAATAACTGGTTTATATTTTTCCTGTTCGATTGAAAAATCAATGCTTGATAATTCATTTGAAATTTCTTCGATAAGTTCCTCACCTCTTTGAAGGCTTATAGAAACAAGGGCTTCTTTGCCAATTGTAGATGATTTTAGCTGTTGTTTAAGGTTTTTCAGTCTATTTTTGAAACAAACCAATTTCTCATAAATGTTTTCAGAATTTTTTGTGTTTTGATCGAACTTCTCATTCGTAACTTCAACTGCTTTATCCATGTGCGAATCAAACATTTCCTTTATTCTACTGCGAAATGATTCCAGTTCTACAATATATTCCGTCCTTGAGGCTTGGTTAGTTTCGGCCTTTTGTTTTACTTTATCATAATTTAATTCGATTATTCGAAGTTGCTCTTCGGTCTGTTTCATCATGTTTGCTTTATCGTCGTCTAAACATTGTTTCATTGCTTCTTCTTGTATATAGTCCATGTTGGTGCATGACCTAAAATGGTAACATTGTGTATCTAAGCATACATGCGAATCGCTCAAATCTAAGGCATGTTGAGTACATTGTACTTAAGCTAACACAAATTGCTATCATACCGTTGTAGGTGAAATAAAAGAAGTTAAGTTACATACATTATAGAATTATTAGAATCTAGATAAGACATTGCACGCACATAAAAAGTACGAATGAATCAGTATTGCTTATAAATGCTCCTAATGTTGGCAGGGAGGGTGAGAGAGGGGAAAGAGCACCCGAGGATCTGGACGAATTGAGTTTGGCAGATATTGATGGCAGAAGACAATTGTCTTCTGAATATATAGGAGCTTAGTAACTTTAATTGCAAGGCAGAGCATAATCTGGTTTACAGGATGAAGCGTTAGACCATGTACATATTTAGACCCTCAATTCATCTTGTAGGTAAGTTTAAATAAAAACGTAACTTTCATTCATTTTTAATGCAAATACACATGTGAGAGTAAAGAATGCATAAAGAGAAATATATCTAGTACATAATTGTTATGATTCTGGTTTTAATTAAAACATATATTCTCTCAAAATAACATCTCTTCCAATTATATTCATTTAAATGTAAATACACATATGTAAAAACATATCTTTGGAATAAATAATTGTGTTACAATGGCATCTATATTTACATTTATATCTCACAAATTTGAGTAAACAACCAGAAATTGTTAGTTTAACACAATGAATTTAAAGACATAACTAGATTTTCTAAATTCGAATTACTTGACAGAGAAAAAATTCTGTCAATGTCAATAGGTTAGCCTGATATTTGCTTAAAATTGAATGTCTCAATAAACTAAATAGCAGTGAATATCAAGTTACCTGTGTTTTAGTGATATGCAAACATGACAACATAACATCTTATGATCTCTGCAGAAGAATTCAATGTTTTTGCCATGTGTAGAACATTTATATTGATCTCTTGACCAGACGGCAATATCTTCATGTTTCAAGACAATATCCTTGGCAAGGTAAGGTACTGGCGGATGAAGCTCAAAACATTCCTCGCAATAGTAAGCCTCACAATCCGTACAGTAATATTCGGCTTTGGTATTCTTATCTTTGGTTTTGCACGGAGTACAGTGTTTCGTGTCTTCCATGTCTGACGTTTTGCAGTCTGAATGAGCCATATCTAAAGAAACAAGGTAGAAATGGTGTAAGGATGTTAGGATATGATGAACCCAAAATTTGTCAAAATCTATAAAATACATTAATTGTATTATCAATCATTGTTTTATAGGAAAACACTAAATAAATGTGAATAACGAATAATATAGCCACATCCATCTGATTGATTTATTACAAAACTGACATTTAACTGCAAGAAGTGTTGATTTTGCTTTTACTTGATATTTTATTGCTTTTTTTACGCATTTGAAGAAGAGCTTACTAACGGCAAGACGAAAATTTGTTTCCGAGCTTCAACAAAATCGTCAACGCAAATGAGGATTAGCATCGTTGTTTAAGATCATGATACAAGCTAAAAATTGTTGCATTGCTGTTCACAAAATTTCAAAGCTATATTTCAAATAACAAAAAGTCACTGTGTACCCTGCAGTAGAGCCATAAGAAAATGTTTCATGTCAAATATCTATTCTCTAGCATTCTCTGTTTCTGAAAAAAATGCTTAGTTTTCAAAAGATTTTTTTTTTAATTTTACTATGTTTTATGTATATTACAAAAATCTATGACCCCCGGGGCCTGAGTCAATATTGTTTAAGACTAAAGTTTGTACAGACGTTTTAGAGGTCAGAACTCAATGTTTCTCGCCAAATATTTAATCCCTAGCTTTTTTATTTTTAGAGGGGAAGGTTTTTTTTTTTATTTTTTACTATATATACATATAAATGAGCAAAACCTATGACCCCGAGGCGGGCTAATTTTAAAGGGACTGCACTGAGGTTTTTTGACATGATGGGACTGAAAATATTTTTTCCTGATAAATGTACTATTTGATGTAGGTTTATACCACTAATCTATGTGCAAAATTTCAGATCATTTACGTACTTCGTTTTTTTCAGAATAATTATTCAAATTGTAAAAAAATGACCCAAAATGAAAAGCGTTTAAACGCTTTTCACTCAAATCGGACTAAGAAAAGCATAAAAATACGATTTTCAATTTATTTCAAAGTATATTTCTTAACTATCTTTGGGTATTTTTCTGTTGAAAGTGCACCTGCTCATCTGTGTAAGAAATTCAAATGTCATGTTTTAGGCTTTTAAACCTCAGTGGAGTCCCTTTAATACTAGACGCATAATTTGAACAACTTTACTAGAGGTCTACTAGATAGTGTTTCAAAAATATCTTAACTGTAGCCTTTGCCATTTCAAAGAAAAAAAGAACAAAGAAGACAATGTTTCATGTCATTTATCTAAGCCTTTGTCATTCCAGATGAGAGTTCTTAACTGTTTACTGCGTACATGAAAGGAAAACCAATGACCCCCCCCCCCCCTTAAGATGGGACCAATTTTGTCACTAGAGATCAACTTTGGTAAAGGACCTAAATTTATATCATATACCAAATATATAAAGTTTGGGCCTAGTACTTTCAGACAAGAGGACTTTTTTAATTTGCATTTTTACTTCTTTTCTGGCCCTTTGACCTACTTATGCGACAGACAGGAACCACTTTAACAAATTTAAAAGCACAAGGATCATTCCTGTAAAGTTTGGTTAATGTGCAGTCATTGATATTTGCAACAAAACAATCAAACCCAATCTTTTATACGGTTCTGAAATATTTCATTTAGGAAACCTTGACATTATTGCACATGTACATTCAAGTTGAAATTAAAAAAGATTGAATTTGTGAAAAAATGCTATGTCACCGCATTATTCAGCATTGAACAAAAGCAGTTCAGACAATGAAATGTTGTGATAATGCAGTCGAATTTAAGGAATCTAGAGATAGGTCCCTAGGTATAAAATATAAGTCAACTATTATCGAAACAGTAGGTCATAAGGTCAAGATATTTATCAACTGATATCAGAATTCAATTTTATATCTGAAATCATGCTTATGGTTCAAATTTTCAGCTGTATGTCAAATGGCAAACAAATTTTACTTTAAGCAAATAAGGAAAATCCATCGAGGGTCCGCAACCCAACACCAGGGTAAGGTACATTATGAACCCAATGACATAATTTGATCAAACTTTGTAGCCGTCCACTAGGCAATGTTTTATGCCAAATATCTAAGCTCTTGTCTTTCCTTGTTCAGTACAAGATCTTAAAAAGTATTTTATATGTATATATGGAAAACCCTCGACCCCCGGGATGAAGCCAATTTCAAACCCATTCGACTAAAATATTTTAAAAAATTTGTAGAGGTCTACTTGGCAATGTTTCATGCTAACTATAGCTCTAGTCTACATGGTTTTAAGCGATCACATATTTTAATTATTTTCAATATGTGTATCAGGAGAACCAATGCCCCACCCCATGCACTGAGGCTATGATGGGATGTTATTATATGGATTAACGTGGTAATTGTCCATTTGACAATGTTTCAGGCCAGGGCCAAACTCAGGACTGCAGTTTAAACTAATGACACTGTATATTCATATTGTGACCAGCTATAGTGTATAGGTTTAAACATAACAAATCCACGTTGTGTAAAACCAAAACATGCTAATTCCATATTTACAAAAAGCCTGTGAGGTAATTATGAATATTTTGTATCATCAAATTTGAGCATTTATATTTTAAGCAAATCTTTAAACAGAAAATTAAAAAAGAAGTTAATGAAGCACGCACGCACGGTGCCATAATAAATCACAAGTAGAAACATATGTTAATGTTATTTAATGGCCAAATGATGAACAAACATCAATTAAATAATAATTTTACCAAATGTTTAAAATTTTGATCGAGTTGTAAAAGAAAAAAAATGCTTTAACTGTTTGTTTTGTGTGGAAAATTTTAATCAAATTTCATGTAAAGTGGCTATAAATAAGTGATTATTACAATGGGACAAAATAATTATTATTACATCCTGAACAAGACAGAGTTACCAACGTCCCTCGCCTAAGGGAAGTTTTACATGAAGTACAAAGTTGTACTATATCAAATGATTGAGGTATGGATTTGAACTTTCAGTGTCAAATCTTGATCAATGCTAGATCTGCACATGCAACAATAAATTTATTAAAAAATAGAATGAAATAACTCATGTGTGTGTCAACAGAAATACATTTTATATAGCTGTTATTTCAAAACCACAAAATGTGACAAATACAAAATAAATACAGGGTATGGTCCGTTACAGGGTATATTTCGTGTTATGGTATGTTGGCGATTCACCAATGTCATTTTATTTGCTTGGGTCTAACTTAGAATCAGACCATGTTAGGCTTTGACCTCCAAGTGTGACCTTGATCTTTGAGGTAGGGGTCCGGTGCTGCGCATAACATGTCTTATTGAGATAAATAGATAAATTTTGTTATATCAGACACTTGTTTGGTATTATCTTTTCAATTTGAATACGCGTTGCTTTTTTTCTCTCTTTTTTATTTAATTTTGAAATGAAAAAAAAACTGTCAAGAACCTCTCGATTGATGCCGCGCGCAGTAATATGCCAAGGGTCATATCTACAAGAAATAGTCCCAAATGTTTTAGGAATCACTTATTTATTTTCACATAAAAATTCGATTTCATTGGTCATTTTAAAATAACAAACTGGAGTCAGTCAATCTCATTGGTCATTCCAAAATAAATGTAAAGGATAGTTCTAGCCATTCTAAAATAAAATATGAAGGACAGTTTTTACATTTCTAAAATAAAGCTTTAAAGATAGCTCTAAAATAAAATGTAAAGAATAGCTTTTGCAACGATAAAATAATATGTAAAAGAGAATTCTTTGTTAATAATACAAAATTTATAAAGTCAAAAGTAAAACACGTAACAGGGAGCCATGCTAAGACAGAAGTTATCCTACTTTGAAAAATCATCAATATCAATATGCTATGATCTAATTTCAATGTTTACAAAATGTGTATTATCTTAGCTACAAGAACATTGTTATGCAAGTATTGCTCACATTTCTTTGTGTATTGAAAACTTAGAAATAACCACGGATTTACATAAATCCGTGGAAATAACATACCGGTAATTTGGCATGTTAACCAGTTTTACTTCGGCCGAGTATCTTTTATAAAAAATACCTCTTGTTTTAAATATCCACAAAAACAAAATTAAAATAAAAAATAACACACTTACAACTTCACGTTCTGATAATATAACAAGATACCAAAACTAAAGCAAGCTATATTTAGTTTATCCAAAATCACCAAGTCTAAGTTCTGTGATACTTTATGAAACCAATGTTAAGACATATACCAGTAAGACACATATAATTCATGTTTTCGTGTTTGTCTTACCAGAATTTTTTAGCCTTCTCTGTTAACAAATCCAGTAGCACAATCGGAATCCCTCGGCTGTTATACTCATTATGGCCACGTATAATGTTATCTTTGGTAATGTATAACAAATGTATTTATTCGACATCAAAAGAAAAATAAAGTTTGTTTCGTTACAATCGCATCTTTTTAGATAAGAAGATAACTAGCCGATGACGTTAAGGTTAATTCAGGTACCATTTTTTTCTATGGGATACAATCGAGTATTTTCTTTAATTATTTTCTTTATTTATTTTTCTTCTTTTTTTCAGAAAAAAAAGGATGAGATTGATATCGATGCCGGCTTAGTATATACATATGAATAAAGAGATACGTACAATACGTTTGAATTCATGTACTTAATACTTAAAGGCCCATTATGCCTCAGAAATGCTTTTATTTTTATAATGTATTTCTCAAGAACTTTTTTTAAATCTGGTGTACTTTTGTAGTATCCAATAAATTACCTGAACCATCTTTTTCATCTGTTACTTTTCGGCAATAAGTACAGTTATAGTGAATTAGTATTGTAAGTACTACTTTAATTGTTTACAGATTTCTACTTTTATGACAAATTATTTCACATACATCGCTACTTTCTCTAGGTAGAAAACAACGTTCTTTAAAATGCATTATTTAAACATTATAAAATTGATGTTTATTCTTAATTTTTAAAAAAATATTGATTGTTGAGGCATAATGTGTTAATAAATGAAATGAATGTATTGAAGGGTACTCCCGCATTATACCAGATATTATTATATCAAGGGGCGTGCCTGGACACATTTTGAGGTTAGAGGTATCCTAGAATATGCCCCCACATTCTTCGAGCACCAAGAAAGCCGCATGTGCTTTTTTTGGGGGGGGGGGGGAGAATCTAGCACCCAGTCAGTCAACGATTATAGTTTAAAATGAATAAATACCTTTCAATTTCCTTTCAGTATAATACTGTTTTTAAATAATTACGGCTAAATGAATGTTTTAAACTTAAATAGGCCCATATATCATTTTTTTAACGTTTTAAATTGACACTGGTCATTTTCAAACGTTGAGATCATATACTAACCAATATCAAAGTTTTGATAAATTAATATACATGTAATTATTCAGGTTCAACAAGCTTCTTTAAAAAATAATAACCTTAAACCAGAAATGCATCGCTGTGAATGTAGAATTACATCGATGTACTGATGAAGAAAATGATGTAGACTTACAAATATATATGTTTCCATTTTTATTTACAAATATTGAAGAGACCAAATATGAGATAGTGCTGCAAATATGCAAACAAAGAGGGACTTCATAATGAGTGAGACAAAACAAGAAGTATCTTTAAAAGATACTCGGCCGAAGTAAAGTGCATATATTATTTCTAACTTTTCGCTTAAAATAGAAGTTTAAGCACTGTTTGCATAACAATGACATAATAGCTAAGAAAAAATAGTTTGTAAATATTGAAATTAAATTATAACATACTGATACTTATACATACATGTATAGTTTGTTTGTTTTGGGTTTTACGTCACATCGCCACAGTATAGGTCATATCGCGACGTTCCAGCTTTACTGGTGGAGGAAGACCTCAGGTGCCCTTCCGTGCATTACGAACGGGCACCTGAGTAGAACCACCAACGTTCCGTAAGCTAGCTGGATAGCTTCCTCACATGAAAAAATCCAAAGTCCCTGTCGGGACAAGTTCTGTTTTACAGTATTGATTTAGGTGTTCCTTTTACTTGCTTTATTAATTTTGTTATCATATGCAATATTGACAATATTATTAAAAGATATACATGGCATAACCTAAAAGTTAAAGAACTATCCTCATTCCTGTACATCTTAATTTAGAACTACAATTCCCTTACAATTTATTTTAAAGCTATCCTTAAGCATTAAAATTTTATTTTAGAATGGTAAGAACTATCCTTTACATCTTTTTAGAATGACCAATGAGATTTACGAATTTCAGTTCGTAATTTTAAAATGATCAATAATTATGAATTTTTTTCTTATAATTATTCAGTCCTCCCCTGTTTCTGTAAGCGTCTTCAGGTTTTGCTCCAACACTGTATTGACCTAAGCCTCTTAAAAATGGCTTAGCCTTCCATCGGAGCACATATTCATCCTACAGGTATTCTACATGTAAAAAGGGCTACATTGTCGCAAAATACACCCGTCACAAAAGCGTTTGACAGAGATGTGGGCATTATAGATATGCATATAGGAGATATGCTCTGGGCAATATCCGGAAAATATCTGGATATTTTATCATCTCTAGTGACCTTGACCTTGCAAATATTAACCTAAATTACATGTGTCACACTTGTAGTCATGATAGTTATCATTTGTGTTACAATCCATCAATAAATGATGACTAAATGGTCCCCGTACACAAACTTTGACTTCTCTATGTGACCTTGACTTTGGTAGCAGGGACCTTGATTATGTGCGCAATAAGACTGACAATGGTGAACATTAATTTTGTGGCAGTTATATTAAAATCCACCGATGAATGTAGAAGTTTGGCTCCGAACAAGCATTTTTCAATGACCTCTCAGTGTGACTTTTACCTAGAGACCTGGTTCATGCACGTGACACTGCGGTGAACATTTCTATGAAGTTTCATTAGAATTCCTCCATGCGTGGAGGAGATATGCTCTGGACATAATTTCTATATTTTATCATCTTTAGTGACCTTGACCTTGCATATATTAACCTAAATTACATGTTTCACACCAAAAGTTATGATAATGACTGTGTTTCTATCCCTCAATAAATGATGACTAAATGGTCCGAATACACATTTTCATATTTTTTATCTGAACTTTGACCCCTATGTGTGACATCGACCTTGGCCGCAGTGACCTGAATTTTGCACAAGACATTCCAGTAATATTTAAATCACTCTATGCATGTAAAAATTTTGCTCTGAACAAGAGTTTTTCAATGACATTCTAATTGTGACCTTGACCTTTGACATTGCATGACCTGGTTTATGTACATGACACAAATTCTTATAGTGGTTAACATTTGTATGAAGTTTCATTAGAATCCCTCCATATGTGTAGGAGATATGCTAGACACAATCTCTATATTTTATCATCTTTAGTGACCTTGACTATCATCTTTAGTGATCTTGACCTTGCATATATTAACCTAAATTACATTTTTCACACCAGAAGTCATGATAATGACCATTTGTGCTTCGATCCCTCAATAAATAATGACTAAATGGTCTGAATATACATTTTCATATTTTTATCTGAACTTTGACCCCTATGTGTGACCTTGACCGCAGGGACCTAAATATTGCGTGTGACACTCCACCTCACCATGGTAAACATTTGTGTTAAGTTATATTGAAATTCCTCCATGCATGTTGTATTTTTGCTCCGGACAAGGGTTTGTCAATGACCTTGACCTTTGACCTAGAGACTGGCTCATGTGCGCCACACAACTTCTCATAGTGGTGAACATTTCCATGAAGTTTCATTAAAATTCCTTCATGCATGTAGAAGATATGCTCCAGACAAAATTGAATGCTGCCTGCCCGCCTGCAAAGGAACTATATAATAGGACTCGTTTTTTAAATGGGCATATAAAAAGGGCCATTGAGACCTGATCAGTCGATAAAATTTGGATCAACAATGGATTCGTTTATAACTACTAGCCTCAATTGAGTTTAATGTTGATGGTAATCGTTAATGATACAGAAACACGTGGAAGAATTAAAATCTGAAAGGCGGCTTAAAACAATTCTACATTACCGAGCGCAAACCCAAACTAAAAATGAACAAAAGCCACCGCCCTCAACTTATTTTAATTTCTTTAGTCAAACAAGTCAGAGGAAGAATATTACAATAAAAAGTAATCATAGAAAGTAAAAGATCAAATTCAAATTTCATATTCAAACATGATGGTCAAGGACATTGAAAGGTCAAGGTTTTACTCAAATTGATTATGATATCAGTTTTGTCATAAGTTCTCTTTTGTCATGCAATGAATCAAATCCATAAATAGAAAAAAAGTTTTGACTATATCAGCAAATTTCAATATCTATCTCACCAGTCTTTCCACTGTACCTGGAACATTCTACTTCAGCAGACCTATCCAACTTTCTTGGATAACTTACTAACCTGTCATTACCAATTTTTCCATAAGTGACCAACTACTACTAATCATACCAGTGGTGAGAGACAAGTAACTTTTAGTTCTATGTCTGAGAACAATTGTCATGAAGAAATTATGCTCAAGGATCCTGATAAAAAATCCTATCGAGCCAACAGACAAAAAAATATACGCAGAGGTAAGAACCACAATTCATTTCCACCAGCTCTTTTACTACATGTAAATAGTACAACTGTTTTCGTCACATTGAACTGGAGTCTTGTATTTCAATTGTAAGAATAGTGACACACTGAACAGGGGAAAAATTGTGACTTAAAGGGTGTAACTTGAATGATACTGAATGTCAGATATCAAAGCCCTAAATTATGCGGTTCTTAACAATTTTAGAGATTTCTTTATAAAGGACAAGGAGCTTCTCTGCCTTTTAGCCCTATGGCATAATGGAATATTTTATAAGGAAGCAATAGCTATCAGTAGGATATTCTCAGTGATTGATATTGAAACAAGAGCCTGGATGATGTAGAATTTTTTAAGTTCAAAAAGGACCATGATTCTGTCAAAATCCATATTAGAGTTTTTTGCCTTGATCAGTATCCTCCTAAGCTAAATTGGACAAATAAACATGCATAACTTATGCACTACATGCTGCAATTAAGCCACGTATATTTTTATGATTTGGTACAACAAGCCATGTACAGTAAGCAATCCCAATAACTCACCCTGAGATAAAACTGAATGGCACACTGTAGCTCAACAGACACATGTCTATCACAATAAAATTGTACCCAAAACAACCACTACAATGTTGTAGATTTCTATAGTTAATGTTGTAATTTGTTTGCTGCAAACTTGATGGGTCAAAAAGATTTCATAGCCAGATTATAAAACAATAAGACACATTTCTTTCAAAAATTTGAATGAGCTTTATTTCGAGTCAGAGCATTTGGAGTACAAGAATATAAATAACCATAAAGAAAAATCTTCCTTTCATTCTAACAAAAATCTCTCGCACATGATCCCTGAATTGTACATGTATTATAATATTAACCCCTTCCCACAATTCCCTACCGCCCAGAAATCACAGTAAGCCAATCCTAAGGCAATCAACAGGTTCTCTCCCCTTGATTTATCAAAATTTAATGTTAATGAAATGATTTACAAGTGTTACAGCTTTTTTTTTAAAATAAAAGATACCTTAATTTAATTTAACAAGATAAAAAATTTACTTGAGTTTTGGACTAGATTGTCTCCCTTTTTAATAAAAAATATAATTAATACATTTTTTGTTATGTGATTATATAACATCAAACAATAATTTTTCTTCAATTTTTGGTTTAACAATGTACATGTTTATAAAATTGTATCATGCTTAAGTTTAAAACAACTATGAAAAGCATCATTCAATTTGGTAATCAATTAAATTTTTTGAAATTCTCGAATAAAAAAAATATTTTGCAGGAAAAAAAATCCCTTTCGTAATTTAACCTGTTCAAAGAGAATGTTAAGATGTAAAAGGGATGTTTCATTCTATTAAAGGAAAGAACCAACTTTTTTATATATATCTAGCACAATAAACAGCACTTCAATGTAATACAAAATATATTTGATTCACAAGAAACAAAACAGCCACTGCTTTTAATAATGATGATGAAGAAAATTGTATTCATTCAATATATATATACAAAATTTGTGCAATAACACAATTATACATTGGAACGTCTATTGAAATATCACTGGTTGTTGCATAAGTCATTCAAATGAGTTCTTGTTCTTCAATAAGTAAGCTGCCAGGAATTCTATTGCATTGGGTGGTCTGAAAAAAAAATGTATTTGTTAGATTAATGCTTTGTTAGAAAGAATACACATATAAAGGTATCTGGTCTAACAACAAATAATCTGGTCTTGCAAAATATTATCTGGTCTCGCAACATATTATCCAGTACTGTAAAATATGATCTGGTTTTGCAACATATTATTCAGTATTGCAAAATATTATCTAAACATATTATCCAGCCTTGCTACATTTTATCTGGTCTTGTAACATATTACAGTAAACTTCACTTATAGCGAACAAGGTTACAGCGAACTTCCAGTTATAAGGAACAATTATTTTTGGCCCGAAGTTTGCCCTTCTTTATTCAATATAAAAATATACGGTAATAGCGAACACTGTTACAAGGTATTATCGCTTATGAGGAACTCATTTCTTAGTCCCACTTTAGTTAAAAGTATAGAAAATTACACTTTTATAACGAACTCCAAAATATTGACTGTCCGTAAATAGATCCCGCATTTTCAACTTTTGTTTTCATTGGCACGCATTAAAACTCTGCCAAATGTACTATTATGTATACTTATTATTTGTTTTGGGTTTTACGTCACATTCATTGACACAGTATAGGTCATATCGCAACGTTCCAGCAAAGTGGAGGAAGACCTCTGGTGCCCTTCTGAGCATTATTTCAGGCACGAACGGGCACCTGAGTAGAACCACCGACGTTCCGTAAGCTAGCTGGATAGCTTCCTCACATGAAAGAATTCAAAGTCCCTGTCGGGATTCGAACCCACAGCGGTGAGGGGCAAGTGGTTAAAAGTCAACGACCTTAACCACTCGGCCACGGATGCCCCATGTTGTATCTGTGAAAATGAATTTGTATAGCAGTACGTAATAGTTTTCTATTTAGGATATTTTTAGCATGAGTTCTTGTCACAAAGATAAAGTCGTTATCCCTTTTATTCAATTATTTCTTTTTTTTTTAATAGTTTTGCTCAAGTAAAATAAATATGATCATTTATAGTCGGTTTTCAACATAATCACGCATGCTATTCCTTGCTAATCCATTGAAAAGTACAAAGTACGCTTGACTGAAATGAAAAGAAATCTATGTCTTTCATAAGTAAAAGTCACCTTAAAATATAATAGAAGATATTCAATATAAAAAGAAGGAAAAATCGAAAATCTTGCTTATTCTTTATCATGGAAAGAAAAAGAAAAGTACTTAGATTGGAACAAAAAATGAATTTTTATGAAAAATTGAGAAAGGGTGAAATAGCAAAGGATTTTAAAATTCCACAAAGTATGCTCTCGGGTATTGTGTCTAAAATGGTGGAGGATGGTAAACAATCAGTTTGGTATGTGTAAATCTGTTCGCTATAATAACTCCTGATATGAGGAACTAATATGCTATATGCTTACAAGGAACTCCGGATATAAGGAACAGATTTTGAATGTCCCAGTGAGTTTGTTATAAGCACAGTTTACTGTATCTGGTCTTGCAACATATTATCTGGTCTTGCAACATATTATTTGGTCTTGTAACATTTTATCTTGTCTTGCAACATATTATCCGGTCTTGCAACATATTATTTGGTCTTGTAACATTTTATCTTGTCTTGCAACATATTATCCGGTCTTGCAACATATTATTTGGTCTTGTAACATTTTATCTTGTCTTGCAACATATTATCTGGTCTTGCAACATATTATTTGGTCTTGTAACATTTTATCTTGTCTTGCAACATATTATCTGGTCTTGCAACATATTATCTGGTCTTGCACCATACAGATATAAGTGCAATTTTTGTTTTGTACTATGTGTTCTTTAATGTGTGAGATTTATGTAGGGCAGACGATCATCAAAGAGCTGCAGATGCTTATTGCAAACTTGTGTCAAGAACAAAAGCTATATAGGTAAGTGGCAGACAGTCCCATAAAGACAAGATATTGCTAAGTTATATATACAATGTAAATCCCTCTGTTTTACAGCAGTACAAGAAATAGCATCATTTTGATCATATGATAGCTGTAATAGAGCTATTTGCCTGATACAGTTTATAACAATCTTACACTGGCTTCAGACCGGAATATCTAGCTTGAGGGTAACTGTATAGTGTTTACAGCAGTAACGAGGCTCTGCGGAGTTTCTGCTAAACAGTTACCCGAAAGCTAGATATTCCTATCTGTACCAATAGCCGGTTTTTGATTCTTTTTCTTGCATATTAATTATTTTCACAACAGAAATTATGGCATTTCTTTTTACCTTACTTATATGATAAATCCTTGTGTCCATATTTAGAGAATATTAAATGAGTGTAGATTTAATACTAAATTCATTGAAAGTTTTAAAGAAAATCATATTATGCTAGCCACTAGCGAGCATAACTTTGTTATATTTAACGAGTTTAATAAATTTATTACTGAACCTACACAAACATAATATTCTATTTATGACATACTTCATTTTTCCTAGAGTGTAACACTAATATTTAACTCTAATTTTGCATATAAAGGCAAATGAAGTCACATCGAAGTGTTATCACACTCGTGTTAGATGGTTTCTAAAAAAATTTAATTTAAAAATTCATATTCATTATTGTTCTTAACAAGACAATGAAAACAAGTTTTTACAACTAACAATACATCAATAAGAAAACTAATCATACCTTTCTTTAGCTAAAACAGACATTCCCTGTAAAAGTATTGGAACAACAGTTTGGTCTAGGTAGGCCCGAGTGGGCAGAGACTGTAGGTCCACCTTGGGTCTCTTTGCAGGCAAGCCCTCGGCCTCTTTCTCAGCATTGATTATTTTCTGTTAAAAAAAAAAAGAAATTTATAATATTAGTTTTAATAAGAGACAAATACATGGCAGAGTAGGGTTGGAAGGTGATAATTGGCCCGCAAAATCATTTCAGGGCCGATTATCACCTTCTGGTCCGTCTATGACATGTATTAATGTCTTAAATACACTTGATAGATCTAACAAAAGCAGTTTTTTAAATTTGACTTTGATATTTCTTTCATTGAAATTCCTATCTCCTATCTCTGTACAGATTTCATTTGTATGGTACAGTACCTTATACAGAGTTGAGTCCGACAGAATGTAGAAACACAATTTATTTTCTAGAAATGAAATTTTGGTTAGTATGTTATTTCTTTAAATTTTAAGACGGCTGTGTTTGTAGAAATTACATTTATGTTCTAATTATTGGTTTAAACATATTTATTTAAGCTTGATTGCGAAACAAGTTCTTGCAACTTATATTAATCACTTTCGAGTCCGCTTCCTGGAACCAACCAGTACTGGTGTCATATGAAGAAACATGGTCGTGACCCGAGTAGGGCTCGAACCCATGATCCCCCGGTTGAGAGGCAGACACCTTAACCACTAGGCTACCGCTCCCCCTTCTAATGAAGCTATGCATGCTTCTATTCTACTTTTACAGGTACATAAAATGTGACGTC